>NW_004524579.1:19380194-19382442 GCF_000260255.1 Octodon degus | reverse complement strand
AAATATAAAAAGTAAAGCCACATTAATATGCTGAGCTGTAAATAGCTCAAGTCAACAACTTTGGACATTGCCAATCTTATGGAAAACCCATTACTATTACAGACTACTGGACTACATTGGGAGATTCTGCTGAATTCAAGCACCTACAATATTTAAATGACAATGAAATGCCCTTCTCTGACAAAACTAACCAAAAAGGTAGGATATAAATGAATGACATTTTTATGTCTGTATTCTCAAAATAATTAGGATAGATATACAGCTTCATTCTTTTAATTCAATGAATAGAAAGGATTGTTATAATAGTTTTTTAGACAGCATACCATGTCTGCATCTTGTACAACGAATAACCACTAAGACAACAATACACAATGTATTAATTATTGAAAATGTGCCAGTAATCGGCTGTGAAACTGTTTCATTGCTATTTTGTTTCTCAACAAAATTATTTTTTTTAAAAAGAGAGGGGAAAAAGAAAGGGAATGGTGCTGCTATTAACATGAATGCACATATATTGCTGTGGTGTGATGTTTTTAATTCTTTTGCTTAAGAGAATAAAAAATAAGAAAAAATGAACCGTTAAAATTGATAGAGAACCTGGGGCTAGGGAGATGGCTCAGTGGAATAAGCACTTCCCTGGCAAGCTCAAGAGCCTGAGTTCAATCCTCAGTTCCAAAAAAAAAAAAAAAAATACAGAACACAAAACAAGATAGGAAATCCATAATGGTTGTTAAACTACATACTGTTATCTCTAAAGTAGCTTCTTAGATTACCAGATATAACCATTTAAAACTAGCCAAATAAAAATTTAAACATTAACTGCTCCTTTCAATAAACACATAGAAATTAGTAGTACTATAATATTCTGCACACTTATTTCCACAGTGGTTCTACCTATCTACACTCCCACCAGCAGTGGAGAACTGTTGCTTTTCCTCCACAGCCCCACTAGCATTTGTTATTGATTGATTTACTTATAATTGCCATTCTAAGATGAAATCTCAGTGTTATCTTCATTTGCATCTCCTCAATGACTACTGCTGTTGAACATTCTTTTCATATACTTATTTGTCATTTCTACTTCGTTATCTGAGAAGTGTATTCATTTCAGATGCCCATTTCTGGATTGGGTCTTTAAATTTGGAGAGTTCTGCCTTTTTTGAGTTCTTTGCATATTCTAGATTTTATTCTTTTTTCTGGAGAACAACTAACAACAACAAAAAAATCCCTCTCTGTGGGTTGTCTCTTTGCTCTGTTGGTGTTTTCTTTTGCTGTTGAAAAGCTTTTTAATAAAATGAGGTACCAATTGTTGATTCTTTGTAGTATTTCTAGTATTTCCCATGTGATCACTGTTATGTACATAAAGTTTTTGCCTACACCATCTTCAAGAGCTTTACCTATTCTTTTTTTCCAGTGGATTTAGTGTTTCTGTTGTAGTATTTATATTTTTGGGCTGTGTCCATCTATGTGAAGGCAACATAGTAGCGAGAGAGAGAGAGAGAGAGAGAGAGAGAGATGCTAACACAAATGAAGCATTGGTGGTTGAAGGCTTACTTGTAGAGCTCAGCCTCCATTAGACTGGGCAATGTTTTATTCATATCAGTCACCTAGTAGTTTGGGACAATCTATCTATTCCTATCTATTCCTCATATCTACATCCTACATATACTTCATGAATCTCTAAGACAACTTATTCTCATCCAACAAGAAAATCGCAAGTTTGTTTTTTTTTTAGTTAATTGAATTTTTCTTTATAATTTTATATGAAACATTTCTTATTTTTATTTAGTTCATTGAAATAATTTATATGTAATATAATAATTGATATTCTTGGACTAAAATCATCTTTTTTTGTGGAACCAGGGATTGAACTTAGACCCTTGTGCTTGCCAGGGAAGCACTTATTCCACGAAGCCATCTCCCCGGCCCCCAAATCATCATCTTTTCTCTTTTCTTTACATAAATTTATTCAGAAACAAATAGCAATGAGACAGTTTCAAACCAAACTGGTAGGACAGTTTCAATAATTAACACATTGTATACATTCTTCCTAGTGGTTAATTGTTGTACAGGATGCACACATGATATCCTACTTACAAACACCATTAGAACAAATCCCTCTATTCATTAAGAGAATGTAACTGTATATCGATCCTAACCATTTGAATACACAGATACAAAATGGACATTCATCTGTATCCCCTTTTTGTTGTTAAGTTTTGTTACTTGAATATTATAGGTGTGTAAA
>NW_004524579.1:19374334-19379729 GCF_000260255.1 Octodon degus | reverse complement strand
GCTTTCCTTGTAGCCCTCCTTTTTCTCTAATTTTGGTCGGCAAACTTAGGTTGTTAACCATCCAGAAGACAAGCTTATTGTTATTACCATACAACTTAGGCTATTAAGCTTAACCTCACTATCTGTCTGCATATCAATCATCTGAGGCATAATATGACTGGTATTTTTCATCAAGTATTGATATGTTGAACTTTAAGTCCCTACAGAATATAATAAAAAAATTTAAAAGTTAGAATATATTTTACAAATAGGCATAAAGAATTATATACTGCTTATGTTTACACATAAGTCCGAAAATCTCACCATATACAATCTTGAAGCAGGACAGTCCCACAACATTCCTTTTCCTGTCTCTTGCTTTCATTCACCACCCCCTACTTTTTGAACAACCATCTACCTGAGAGACATCATAGCAGCAACTGGCATGTCATGACAAGCAGTCCTTATTCAGAAGACCAAAATGGAAAATTGCAAGTTTGCACACTTCATTTTTGAAGGAAGAAACTATGCCTTGCTTTTAGTTTATGTCCTTCAAGAGCTCAGTGAGTTATTTGGTAAATATTTTTTGAGTCCTTCAGTGATTGACTAACCATTTTGGATAACCAATGAACTAAGTTAACTACGCTGTGGCTAAAATAAATGTTTTGACCTTTTATTTCCAATGAGGAAATAAGGCCTCTTTTAATCACTTTGAGAGCAAACAAAAGAGACTAATTAGTGCCAAGAGGGAAGACAGGCAAACAAACCCACACAATCTTTGAATTACATGACATGAAATTAGAACTTTCTAAGAGAATGGCCTCAATAGAATATTTTGAAAAAAGAAAAAAGCTGATTCCAAAAAATACTAAATTCTGATCAACATAATAGTGGCCATTGACACAGAGCAGCCATCCAGTAATAGCTCTTCTACAAAACGAGTTACATTTGCTGAGTAAATTGTGCGTGAACAGCAATCTAAATCAACACAAGCTTAGGAAGAAAAAGTTAACATGAAGAATGTAACAATGAACCCAGCTTAAAAAGACCAACTCTCTTAGAACTAGCAGAAATTACTATGACTAAGTATGATTTTTAAAGAACAACTTATACAGTGAACAATGCAAATCGTATTTCTACTCCATTTCACTTTGTCATAATTATATGACCATTGCCAGCAGACTAAAATCTAATCTTTATTTTGATTCCAAGCATATACTTCTCTGTTTTATTGTGTTTTTTCACTTAGTACTTTTGAGCAAGACCCACTTTGGTGAACCATTTCTACCATGCAAAGTACTAATAATTTTACATAATCATGTAAAACAGTAAGTAAAGAAAGCCATTCAATATTGTATGTGATATTTGCCTAAAGGAAATTTGCCAGCCTTAATGATATAAGGAGTGATCTCTCTGAGGACTGTGTGAGACACAAAGGTTTGATGTCAATTGAGGGGAATTCTTTTGGAAAAGAGCCCTATCTTGACAGAAAAGAAGAGACAATTAATAGGCATTTTTGCAATAAACTTCTTTCTCCAGTATTAACAACATTGCTTCTTTGAAAACATTTTCCCTTGTATGTTAAGTACTAACCCCAGCCTGGAGAACAAAAGAAAGAAAAACATGTCAAAAGTTAATGAGATTTTTGCTAAATTGACCATTTATTTCCTCTCACAACATTTGGATGCAGTTTTCATGTTAGTATTGACACCTTTTGACTTGTTCCTCTCTGCCCTCTTACTGTCTATGGTGTTTTGAATGTGTGGCTTTATTTGATGGACAAGTAAAGCTCAAAATCATTATGTTTGTTTTGTCTCTTGCTTTCCTTTTTAGCAGAGTATGCATTTTCTCCCAGTTCATAATGGATCCATTTGAGAAACCATTAAGATGCTTGCCTAGTATAAACAAGGGAAATCAAAACATATAAATTAAATTTAATCAGATTCTTATTTATATTCCATACCTAAACTCATTCCTCTCTTTATCCTCATTCTCATATTAATTAAAATAGTCTAAGACACATAATTTACATTTCTTTTAATTTAGGAAATTAGATTTTCAGGGTTTCCTTCATACTCTTAAGACTGTCATTTTTTTCTCCTTCCAAAATGAAGACAACTTTCTGACAGTGCAAGTGTTTAAGTCTTGAGGGATAGGGGAGGGTTTGGGTGGTTCATATACTGTGGGAGAAGGATCACTCTATCCAGCTGTGCCTGGCTTGGGTCTGGCTGCTGTGCTCAGCTCCTTCCTGCTGCTGCCCTTGAGGGTGAACCTGTTTTGCCTCTGTGGCAAGATGTTCTGCTTCTGGACTAGCTGGGTCGTTCTATCCTCTACCCTCTCTGTAGGGATTGCAGCTGCTGGGTTTCACCCCAGACCTGTATGCCAGGCCTGAGCTGAGCCTGGAGGGGACCAGGTGGAGTAGAGGGGAGAGGCAGCTCTCCCACACACTCACTGGGTCTGGGCTAGGTCTGGGTCTGGGTGTTCCCGGAATGTGGCAGAAATTCCTACTCGACGGGCGGGGTGGGGTATGTGCTGCGGAGTGGTGGGGGGCGTCCCAAGGGGGTAGGAGATGGTCTCACCCATGCTGAGCCTGGGCTGGGACCCAGAGTTGGTCCCGCTGGTGCAGGGTAGCCGGAAGCTCTCCCACACACTCACCGGACCTGGGCTAGGACAGAAGGATCACTCTAAAGGGATACTGAACTCTTCTGCCAGCTTTTGCACTCCGTGAGGTGCCATCTTCACTACCGCATCTGTTCTGCCTTGAGCTGGTCCCACCTGGTCTCTTGAAAGTAGCTGTAGACTACTGCTGAACTCAACCGGCACTCCTTTCTTCATAACCTCATTCCTGCCTCCAGTATTTTCAGCTATATGTAAACTTGTGCACACCAAATTATTAATATGAGCTTTCTGGGAAGTAGGGATCCCTCCCCAGGGAACCTTGAAGATCCAGAAATCAGGCATGATGTCTGGGATCTCTCCAAACTACTGAAATTTTCTGATCCTCCTAGCCGCCCCTGACTTCTTGCACATCACTTCTCTTTGGCACCTTCTGCCACTGTGAGGTTACTGGAGATTTATGCACCTGAGTGTTCTGCAGAACAAAGAGATTGCAGGTGAAATCCATTGAGGAGTGTGCAATATAAGGGAGAAAGTGAATTAAGAGACATTCCAAGGCTAGTGGTCAGGAGGAGAGGGTAGAAGGCAAGAAAAGATGTGCAGAAGAAGGTTAATCAGCATCAATGCTCAGGAACATGGTGGACTTAAGGCTCTTCCATTTCTCCTACCAACTGCTTCATGATATCCATGTTATTTCACTAATGCTTCCAAGGGATATAAGTTTTATCCATAAAGTGTGAAGAGTTGCTAACCATCAAATTTCTGGGTGTCACTGGTTATTGAACCATAACTCAGCTATCCAAAACCCTTTACAAATATTTCCTATCTCAAAAATCTACAACTATTATATAGTACTTCTTTTGTGTTTTTAATTAATATATATCAGGGGTGGAGACATATCAGATAATAATGTTTAATGATATTAAGATTCATATGCTTTTAAAAATATAATAAAACATTATAAAGGTTATGTATGCAAAGATGATATGGGGTGCAAAAATGAAGTTAGTATCTCTATATTGTGTGGAAATTTTACATAGAGCTGAAATTCCATAAGAAGAAAGCACTACAGTCACAAACAATTGCTATGGGAACAGCTGTGCTAGACCATTCTAGCAATATAGCCTGCCTTGTCTACTATATTTTCTAATTGCACTCATCCACCTAACTAGAAACTATGACCTCAAAACTAGCTTCACATAGTAACTGCTGCACTTGCTCATCATTTAGCCAGCTCCTGCAAACAGTGAAAGTGCCAGTGAGCTTTCTTTCCTAACAATGTGTATAGATTCTTCCATGCTGAAAAGAAATACAGATAGTTTCATTTGTCCTTCCACTAAATGAAAGGCCAGTCCAGTATGTGGATGTGTGGCCCAGAATGCAATCCTATTGTTAATTCCACATTCCAAATACAACTGCCTTTACTAGAGCTCCATTTATGTTCTTGAACTGGGCAATCATATAATTATATATGACAAGGAGAGATCCAAATGCAAAGAGAAATATATCCCTTAATCCATGATCCTTTTCCTTCTTATAGAGGAAATTTAGATAGAGAAGACAACAAATCAAGTAAGAAAATTCTTGACCTAAACCTGCCTAATCCCTTCAGAAGTCATCTCTTCTAAATCCCTATGGTCACTGGCAGAACTCTTAGCAAATGCTTCACATAATATACAGGGTATTAAATATTTCTTCTTGGTTGGGCACCTCACTGAACAAGTCTTTAACCACCTAAGTGCACAATTTTCCAATTACCTTTTCAGAAAAGACTTGCAAGAATAATCCAACTAGAAGATGGAACCTTAGCTCTTTCACTGATGTGAAATTGATTGCTTCCTTTGTTGCCAGTGACTTTTTTTTCAAAGAGGCAAATCAATTTAAGTGCTCCATTGACAAGCTAGAGACTAGAGTGAAAATAGACATTTATTTGCTAAAAGACGATATAAAGTGGATGTAAAAATAATTCAAACTTTCTTGTGGTGAAAATGATAATGCTTATAGTGAGTTGATAAATACAATCAGTGTCACAAATTTTCAGTGATGGAGCAAATCACTTTGCTTATAAATGTAGGAGTATGGATTCTTGTACTCAGGGGTCCCTCCTTAGATAGCCCAGTAATTTATTTTGCATTACTGCTTCTTCCTCAATTTTTGATATGGGTAGACCAATACAGCAATTTAAATCTATTTCCTGCACCTCACATTGGCTATATTCTCTTAAATATTGTTATTACTGAAAATAAACTTTGGCTATCTGGTGAATTATGTAGACTTTGATGCCAATAGAAGATCAATACAGTCATGGAGAAAGAGTTTAATAATAATCTATTTCTGAAACTAAGGGTACTACTCAATGGTAAATCACTTGCCTATCATATTAAGGCCCTGAGTTTGAATAGAATCCCTAGAAAAAGTAAAAGAGGAAGACCTCTAAGAATAATCTAAATCCTTTTAAAATTTTGTTTATATGAAAAAGTTTGACACACATAACTGAAAAATGTTGCATGCTTATCTGATTTTTGCTTAATACATAAAAGGCTTTTCTAATAACTAGCTAACTGAAAAGTAGAATCATATACAAATAGCTCCTTAAAAAATAGGGTCACATTCAATGAATTAAAATAATGGATATAAAACAACAATTACTAATTTCCTATTCTTGTTTTGAAATTCTATACCATTTTTATTGTTTTTTGGGGTTTTTTTGTGTCTTGGTTGTTATTTGTTTTTGATTTTTTCTTTAAAATAAAAAATGAATTAAAAAAGTAAAATAAAATAAAAATGAATGAGATATTAA
>NW_004524579.1:19371601-19374073 GCF_000260255.1 Octodon degus | reverse complement strand
TAGCCTACTCTGCACAGTTTCCCGTCAAATATTGTGTTGAGATTTGGTTGCTGCGTTAAGGACAGTTATGTTCCAGAAAATCCATCTAGAGATGAGGGTAGTAAGAGTGTTTGTAGTATAAAAGACAAGATTGGATAAGATCATTGCATTGTCTTCAACTAATAGTACAAAAGCAGTTATTGAATTCTTGCCTTTGTATCCTCTACCTTGCCTCCGTACTATAGAACTTGGCATAAATGTTAAACACTTTTCAAAACGCAGAATTAAATGAAAATGTTCTTTATGTGCAAAGGACTGCCATGAGAGAGGTTAAAATTGCACTTGGCTAAACAAAATAGAGCAAATTGTAAGAACAGAAGCTAATGGGTGGTAAAGAATAGGTAAAGGAATTTGGCTTTGGGGTTTGGGTTTGTCTCCAGTATACTGTGCTGTTTGGGTGAAGCAATTCAAGAGCATTTGCATGGTGATGGACAGACGGATGTAACATTGCTTCTGGTAGACCCTTAGCACTTTCCGTAACTTCTGCCCACGGAGCAATATTCCACCAGTCTAAAAGAATCTTGACAATTTTAATAGAATAAGAATCAATCAACTGGTAGAAATATGGCCTTCAACTTCAAGATAATATATTTCCTGACAACCCTTCCCCGTTTTCTAGGTCATGGTGCAAGACTGTAAAGAGGCATGATGTTGAATGTAAAGTTAGAACAAATCATACCCTCTCTTTTCACGTCTTTGTAATCAGAGTCTACAATGAGAAATTGTCATCTTAATGCATGGTACACCCATAATTCCTACCATTTTATATAATCTCCTTTCAGAAAAAAAAAGATAATATGGCAAGAATTTCCATTATGGTGTTAGCTTGAACAGGTTATAAACAGGTTCTGGCCTGGAGGTCAATTTATTTCCAAAGAATAATAAAATCTTTCAAGGGAGAAAAACTACACACACAAATTCTCTGCAATTAAAGAGTTACAATTTCTCTCAGGATTTTAGATGCTCAAGTGTTCTTATGGAATATGATTCATTTTATTAATAATATTTTAGCACTACTGCCTCTAGCTACCACAAGTCAATATTTTAATAAGATGTTCCAATTTTATCTAAGATAAATGCTTCTGGGCAAAACTAAACTTACATTTTTCTGGCCGATTGTCCACAAAAAGTTAAATGAAGGACCCTTTATTTTCAGGCTGAAAGTGAAAGAAATATAAGATTCTTAAGAAGCCCATTAAATTCTCAATTTCACCTGAAGTAACTTTCTGAAGATACAAGGATCTGTATAGTAAAAGGGATATCACTTTGTTTTTCAAGGTTAAGATCAATGGGTGAGAGTTACAGGCGAAACAAATAAGGAAACTTCTCAGGTACCTGGAGTATCACATGGTCTCTGCCATGTTCTAGGACCCTGGAGCTTGATGATTGGTGGAGCAGAGTGGGTGGAAACTTTGTGACCTCACTTCTCTTTTACTTGAGTTGGGGTGACACCAAAGCATTACGAACGGGGCACAGCGCAATGGGGTGGATGAGAAAGTAAAAGCCTCTTCCTTCCCTTTTTTATTCTCTTGCTCTTGCACTTTTTATATTTTTAATGTGGCTTCTAGAAACTTTAGAAACACATATGTAATGGACACTATTTCTCTTCTGGGTAATGCTGAACAAGTATCCTTCAATTCACAGGACGAAAAAATTATGGATTTTATAATGTATGGGGCACAACTGAAAAAGCATGTAAACCACTGCTAACCTCTAAAAAGAAGGTGTATGAAGCTTCAGTAAAAGTATAAAGGAGACTGAACTTCACACTTGCCACTTGCAGTCTCTGAATTTATCTTCCATGTCCTTGATATGCACATAAAGTGAGATACACTCATGAGACACCCACACATGATACTTAAGATAGCTACACTACTGCTTTCTTTTCTTTCTTTTTTTTTTTTTTTTTTTTTTTTTTTGAGAACCAGGGATTGAACTCAGGTGCTTGTGCTTGCCAGGCAAGTGCTTATTCTACTGAGCCATCTCCCCGGCCCTACATTACTACTTCCTATTAGCTCATTGAAAGGAACGGTTATGTGCCTATATTTCTTGAACAATTCTTCATGCCTATATTTGTAATTTGACAATTACTCTGAAAATAATACACAATGTATTAACTGTTGTTACTCTCTTGCAATCATGTTTTGAAATTTTATACATTGTTTTAATTACTTTTTTCTTTAAAATAATAAAATGAAAAATAAATAGCATATATAACTGTTAAACATAGATTCTCAAGATATCTAGAGGTTCTTCCTGAGCTCCTGCCTTAATCAAGTGAGATCCATTTATTTCTTCTGTCAACTCCAGTCATCACTAACATCATTGCTCCTCGTGTTTTTATGATTTTCTTTTTGTGCTTTTATGTCACACATACTCTTAGCTTTTTAAAAATATGAAAAATTATCTACATTAACATTTGTGCTTTTATTG
>NW_004524579.1:19370985-19371501 GCF_000260255.1 Octodon degus | reverse complement strand
GAATTTTCCTGGAGGATCTGAAAACATCATATCATAGGGATATATGTGTGCCTATGTTTATAGCAGCACAATTTGTGATAGCCAAATCTTGGAAAAACCAAGAAGTTCATCACCTGAGGAATGGTTGAAAAGGATGTGGTATTTTTACACAATGGAGTATTACTCAGCTATAAAGAATGATAAACTCGAAGCCCTTATACTAAAGTGGATGTCACTTGAAGATAGACTCATAAGTGAAATATACCAGACACACATGTGTAAATGTCGTATATTTTCCCTAGTATAAGATCTCAAAAGAAGAAATACAAAGGTATAATATAAGTAAAAGGAAAACAGGATCTCAAGGACTAACTAATCAAAATAGGGAATGGAGAAGAACTAGAAAACATCACAATGTCAAGCCACACAGTTATATGTAGAAGATTGGAAAGGCAATGATCCTGAGAATCTCCAGAAGATTTTTGAATCTAGCAGTTAATTGGAAAGATTCTCATCCTGACTAACTATATATACTGA
>NW_004524579.1:19369394-19370885 GCF_000260255.1 Octodon degus | reverse complement strand
ATATATCTTTCAAAATGACTTCTTTGCACTTGGCTAAGCAAAGAAAGAAGTGGAGAAATAAAGGAGGAAAAGAAGATGAGGAGAAGGAGGAAGTAGAAGTAGTTGGTTAAGAGGGCTGGCCAAATAGCTCAGTGGATTAAAGCGCCTGCTTAGGCAGGCACAGGGGACGAGGCCTGTCCTGCCAGCCCTCACCCCCGGGGCAGGCCGCACGGAGATGGCAATTGAAACTGTGCATGGTGGTGCCCGCCTGTAATCACAGCACTTGGGAGGCTGTAAACGGAAGGATCACTACAAGTCCAATCTATGCAGTGAGACCCAGTAGACCCTGTATACCATGTCCTAAATACACACATACACACACACACACACACACACACACACACACACAAAGTACTTCTTCAAGATAAGATGAGGATGCACAACAGAATGCAGAAATAGGCAGTCCTAGCCCAGGCCCTGTGAGTGTGTGGGAGAGCTTCGAGCTACCCTGCACTGGCGGGATCTACTGGTCCCAGCCGAGGCGCAGCATGGATGAGACCCTCTTCCACCCCCTTGGAATGCCCCCCAAAAATCGGCAGCACCTCCCCCACCACACCCGCAGAGAAGGAATTTCTACCGCATTCGAGTAATATCCAGACCCAGTCCTAGCCTAGGCCTGGTGAGTGTGTGGGAGTGCTTCTTGCCATCCTGCACCAGAGGGACCTAATTGTGCAGCCCAGGCGCAGCATGGGTGACACCCTCTTTCAACCTCTAGGGACGCCCCCCATCACTCCCTAGTACCCCTCACACACCCCTTCCACAGAGTAAGAATTTGGGTCACAATCTGGGAACCCGTAGATCCAGTCCTAGTCCAGGCCCACTGAGTGTGTAAGAGAGCTGCCTCTCCCCACTACTCCACCTTGTCCCCTCCAGACTCAGCTCAGGCCTGGCATACAGGCCTGGGGTGAAACCCTGCAGCTGCAATCCCCTCAGAGAGTGTAGGGGACAATACCACCCAGCTAGTCCAGGAGCAGAACATCTTGCCAGAGGGGCACAACAGGCTCACCCTCAAGGGCAACAATAGGAAGGAACTGAGCACATCAGCCAGACCCAAACCAGGCACAGCTGAATAAACCCAAACTTTGTAGATCCACACCTGAACTTCAGTAGGTGATAAGGCTATAACTGCAACAAAGATCTACAACAAAGGTCAGAAGACAGTGCTACACAAAATGACAATGAGAAAGAGCAAAATGCAATCTCTGAACCCAAGCCCACCAATAACAAGTGCAGAGGACACTAACACAGAAAAAATTGGGATTCACACAGCTTAAAGCAATGGATCAATGGCTTCTGAAATAAAGAAAGAGCTGCAGAAAGGTATAGAGGAACTCAGATTGGAAATGAAAAAAGAAATTCCTGAATTAATAACATCTGCAGTAAAGAATCAAATGCAGAAACATATGGAGGAAACCCAATGCCCAACCAGAACAAGTGCAGAGGACACTAGCT
>NW_004524579.1:19364771-19369294 GCF_000260255.1 Octodon degus | reverse complement strand
GTCTGCATCTTGTACAGTAATTAACCACCAGGAAGAATGTATGCAATGTGTTAATTATTGAAACTGTCTTACCAATTTGGTTTGCAACTGTCTCATTGCTATTTATTTCTCAATAAAATTAAGAAAAAAAAGAGTGCAGAAATAAAGACATGCAGTGAGAGTATAAAAGTGGAATTATGCAGGAAAATGCAATTAATTCTAGGATTTGAGAGCAAAGATTTGAGACAGAATTAAATAGAAATAAGACTACTGAGATGGGCCAGCAGAAAACTTCTAAACATTACAAAATCTATTAAATCTGTCATGGAAAAGATCAATTAAACCCTTTTTAGCGAAAGAGCATCACCTCAGTTACTGCTTTAGAAAGACTGCCTTAGTGATAGAGTGGAGATCAGATTTGAAGATCTAGTTGTAGAAATGAATAGACAAATTGAGTTGTTATTGCTGCAATCCAAGTAAGAGCTTGGAAAGCTCGAATTATTAAACAGCTAGAGAAAAGGTGGACTAAAGACAGATTGAGGGTATTTCCTCTGACACCTTATAAGAGAAAGTAAGAGGGAGGGAGGAACAGATCCCAAAATTATAAGATATGGTGGAATAAAAAAAGGAAAAACCATTAAGATATTTCCTATCTTATTAGAAAAGACACATATGTACTCATCAGAAGGGGTTTCTGATACCACATACAAGTAAGTGTCTTTGACATTGAGTTTGGCACCTCTTAGAGTGTAACAGAAACCTTTTTGGGGCTGAAAAGTCAAACCACAGTTAATCTTAGGCTCTGTGATGCTATTTAATGTTCAATGGATCCTCAAAAAGAGGAAGCGTGCGGTTGGAAGGCACCTCAGGAACAAAGATGCAAAAGTTGAAATGGTTTACATACCAACACACAGCCTTACCCTAAAAATTATTGTGGACTCAAACATGCAGTTTATAGAAATTTATAATCTGAGATCCATATCTTCGGTAATATATAATGCTGGCTTTGAATTTTAATGAATGGGCAGACTGTTCAACACCAATGCCAAGCGCGTGATATGTATGTATCAGTACCAGAGTACCTCATGCCATCAGCTCTTTAAAGATCCAGAGCTTCACATCCCAGTTTTACATCAGAGATTATTTACAGATAATCAATTAACTATTCCTAAATATAACATCTTTCTGTCAGCTCTAACATGGAAAGGAAGACAATTCAGACCATCAGATGAGATTTGAGGCCTCGTGTGAACAGTGCAGATCTATGTTTCAATCTCTGATGCTATGTCCACAGTACTGGCCTGCTGTTTTGTTTTGATTTTCTTACCAGCCCCAGTCTGATTCAAAAAGAAAGAAAAAACCTGGCATTCTCTCTGGTATCTGAAAGTGAGTGATGTCTCTCAATTCGGAGCTTGTCACTAAACCTTTTATTTGCTACTTACTTTATAAAAAGCCATGTTCTATTTGTAGGGCTACTCTGGGACTTAGTATGGACACACATTGCTGAATTGTTCCCCAGGTAGAGCTGAGAATTCCTGTGACAAGAGAAAATATTCAAATAGAAAACACCAGGTTTGACAAATGCAGGTCACCTCGTGTACACTGAAGGGGTAAGTTTAGGAGGGTAGCTATGGGATTGATAACATTCGCCTCAGAACCTGGTGCTCTGAGGGTCTCCAAACCACACATGGGATTATCAGGATTGTTTTCCTAATCAAACTTCCTGGAAGCCTAGCATGCTTAAGTATTTTTGCAATCATAAACCCAGTCATTATAGTGGAGATGTTTCACAATAGCAAAACAACAACTCTCATGACACAAATTATATGCTATATATAGTTATTATTTAAAGATCTGTTTAATATTTCCAGCAAAAGGAATCCATTTCAATAACTTACTTATCATGGATAAATATCCCCTTTCTTTTTGTAATACATCATAATTTCTGAACACCTTCCATATGTAGAGTGACCTGGCTGACACTCTGGATACAAAAGAACCTGAAAATGTAATTGCTGGCTTGTGAAGTTGCCACAAAAGTATAAAATTCCTGACATGAACACACAAGAGATACAATACACATGCAAAAGATAAATGTCAGTAGTTGGAAACAAATGAATTAATCAGAACACATTTGTGAGTGCCTGTTCCTCAGATAAATAACATATTACATTCTATGTGACTAAGCTAAAACCTTGTCCAAACCACAAAATTTACAAGATACATACAGGAAAATAAATAGTAGTAAACTTAGAAGAGAAGCCTGAAAAAAATGTTCTTCATGCCCTGAATACATGTCTTCAGAAGAGAAAAATATAGATATGGTTATGAAGAAAATATTTCATGGTGAAGAATAGACTGGACATTTCATATTAACAGTAAAAGAACAGAAAAATTTACTCTGAAAATGTGTAATTGCCTGAAGCTGCTTTTTCCCTAGAATTGATGGGATTTTTTTTTTTTCTGAATTAGGTGAGTCAACGCTATTTGGGTAACAAAGACATAAGTATTAGTCATACTTCCTTATCATCATAGATAAATAAGGATAATTTAGACTGGGCATGGTAGTACACACCTGTAATCCCAGTGCTTGGGAGGCTGAAAACTGGAGGATCCCTATGAGTCCAACCTGTGTAGGGTGCTTGTAGACCCTGTACTAAAGCACATACTCAAAAAAAAGTATAATTTGTTACAAATATCAGAACTAAAGTTTTCATGCTTACATGTAACAATTGAAATTCATTTTTCAAAAGTGAGAATCTGTACCTATAGAACTGAGCTTAAGTTTTCTCTCACTGGACTCCAAGGACTGTTCCCGTGGCAAAACAGTCAGAGGTATGGGAGCAGAAAACAGGCAAGGACTCCTACGTTTTCTGTTACGGCATACAGTGTGCGCTAAGGCATAATTATTGACGTCTTGCTATGAGTGCGGCACTGTCGTAATAGCTTTCTTCTCCAGACACTAGTCTAAAAAAGTCTAATATAGAGAAATGGGTAAGACTAAAATCTAGACAGTGACCAAATAAAACCCTTCAGCTATGGGAAAGCTACTGGAATTATTCATAAGGAGAAAAGCTTAGGAACACTTAGAAATGCATTATTTATTAAGGAACTGTCAGAGGGACTCATAAAAGGCAGGCTGTGAGTGAAAAATGCGTTTGTTTGGGTTGAGTATATTACCGCAGACAGGCTGGAGATAAGCTGGAAACAAAGGGGAACATTCATCTGACTCTCAGGAAAGCATTTGTTACCGCAGCAAGGACTGCAGCAGCTTTAAGCAAATGAATCACGATATGTGGTGAGAGTTAAGTAGAAGTAATTAAAGAACAAGGGTTGTACATTGTCTGAACAGTGGAGTTGACTTTCATCATTTCATCTCGAGGACAGTGAAAGGAGAGCTAGCTAGCCACATTACCTGACTTGTGTCTGAGCAAAATTGCAAGCGGATGAAACAGCCCAAACCTAAGAACTGGGCAGAGAAACACTTGCCTGCACAGGTGTGCGGCGAGGCTAAGTCGTGAACGACAAGCACGAGCACCGTCAATGGAGAAAATTCCACACACACAGATGACTCAATTGTGAACCTCCTAGAAAGGCCCCGGCAAAACAGCAGGCAAAATAATCTCCTAAACTGTAAGAAAAAGTCTGCAAGTACAGTATTTGTTTATCCTACACATTCACAAAGGAATAACGTTAAAACCACGTGTAAGAATGTATAAAGCTCAGACAATAGAACAGGGGCTCTAATTCTAAAAGTGGGCTCTGCCGCTTACACATAACATGGTGGCTCTCATGGGCTATGCAGGACTGTTGTATGTCCTTGAAATTATTAGCCAGTATCCTAACCCTTCGCACCACTACCACCTATAATCCCCTTCTCTAATCACCATCAAGCGTCCAATCTGTAGTTTTTACAATGGTCTCCTCATTGATCTCGTCAATAGACTTTGCCTACACAGTAGCCCAGGAGAAATTGGCCCTAAGCTTTCTTTCATGGTGTCCCATGTACTCAGTCAGTCACATCTGATGCAGCAATGTGTGGAGTTACTCTAGGAAAGGAGCCAAAGTACTTGGGCCTCTGCTTGAGAGATTTCAGCTGGGAGATTCTTCCCATCTTTGGTACCGCACTGAGCACTGAACTGACAGATTTTCATCCAGTTAAATTGTGAGACTTGGGGAGGTTCTTCGATGCTACAGAATAGTCTCAATCTAGAACTCACTATTAAAATAGAAGTGATAAAATAAATTGAATGTGATCATGAGAAAAGGGATACAGTAGATTATTTTGCTACAGAGGTTATTTAGTGGAAAAACATTTTCTAAAACCTCCAACATCTATAATTTAGAAACTAATTCATGTGTTGAGTTTCAGAGGAAGAGACTGAAAAATACAATATTAATAGCTCGATATTTGCCAATCCAACTTAATCTTTAAAAGTACACAAAAACATTGCATGAGAGGGCTGGCCAGACAGCTCAGTAGATTAAAGCACTTGCAAACAGGCGCAGGCCACCCCACCCCACCTCATCCCCCACCCTCACCC
>NW_004524579.1:19362320-19364381 GCF_000260255.1 Octodon degus | reverse complement strand
TTTTACTATTTACTTAGATAATTGAGAAAATAGAACCACAGCTGGAAAGAAGGTAGATTTGCAAAACATTCCCCCTAAGTACCACAGCCTAGCATCCATCTATCTAGTTCAGTTTTACCTGTGTGAGACAACATCTTTTTCTCCCCTCTATGCTTGTTTGTTCCCCTCTTAAATGCTTAAAAGTATATGAAAAACTACGATTTCAAGCAATATTTTCTACTAAGGCAAATTCTATATCTGTTGATGATTTATTCTTTGATTAATAATGTTGAAGTAGGGCTGGTTGGATAGCTCAACTGACTAAGCACCTGCTTAGGCAAGCACAGGGACAGCGGTTCAATCCCCAGTGTCACAGGCTACACCAACACTACCCCCACCCCGGGGTGCACAGAACTGGCCCTGAGACTCCGTGTGGTGGTGCACGCTGTAATCCCAGCTCTGGGGAAGCTGAAAACAGGAGAACCACTATGAGTCCAAACTCCATATTGAGATGCTGTATCAAATACATAAAAAAATACATAAATAATGTTGAAGTACTACTGTATAAAAAATAGGTGTAAGATCAGCTAGACAAAATGACAATCTAAAATTATTTAAGTGAAATATCAATCTGAAAATCCTACCACTTGCCTCAGTCTTCCAAGTCTGTATGTTTTATCCTAATTTAATTTTAAATCTGCAGTGTCCACATAGAACAGAAAATTAAAAGAAATAATCAAACATTCTGATCTCATTTTTAAAAAGTAAAAATTAGAATAAAATAGTACAATTTTATTACAGTTCTTGGTCTTGTGATATGAGACAGGCATTGAATTACATAAATTCTCTCTTTTTACTGGAAAAATAACAAATTGGCCAATGGGGCATATTTAGTCAATTAAACAAGGATATGAAAGTTTTTATGGTCTTAAAATCTTAGCTGAAAATCCAGCATACGTGGATACAGCTTCTAAAGTCTTCCCTTAATATTCACTTTTACATCTTGGCATTTTAAAAGATGTTAAATTAATGACTGATCAATTCCAAATAAATTACCATCTTTAGAGGTGATGCTAATCAATGGAGGACATGGCAGGTTTGGTTTGAGAAAGGCCTGTTTTGACACTGAAGAAGATGGGATAATAATGACTTGGTATTTGTGATTTTTAACCATTTATCATGCCTTTACCACAGCACACTTAATAGTTCTAATTAAGCCTTTTGATATTCTGACTTCTACCAGGTTGATGATGGTAATCACTTTATTACGAAGATTATGTTAACAATAAGGCTGAGTTTCTTAGAAATGAATGCTGATAACAATAATTAAATGACATCTATGTCCTTCATGCCTCAGGAGAGAAGTTATAACACTTGGCATGAACTAGGTGAGGGACAGGTCAGGCGCACTGCTGACAGACATCAACTTTAAACTGATGACAACTGGATGGGATCAGAAAAACTTAGAAAAGGAGGGAAGAGCAAGGTCCACACTCCTCAGTGGTTGGAATTATAGAAGGTGTTTGTATAGCAATCCTACACTATGGCAGCTCAAAGAGCTGAGGTCCATTTACCCAGATCCAGAGAATCTATCAGTAACATCATGACACCAGGAGAGGCAGCATGAAACTTCAGTCATAGAGCTAATGCCTTAAGCTCCAGAAAGGGGATTAAGGATATGTAGCAACTCCACTCAGGAGTGTAAGCATTATATACTTTGAATATGTCATTAAAAAGGATATAATAAAAAATTCTAAGCAGCAAATCATAGATTATAGCCAGAAAATTTGACTGAGAAATACAAAAAAAAAGATAGAAAGAAAAAAGAAATAGAAGAGGAATATATTTTTTTAAAAAATGAACCAGTACAGAGGCAGTAGGAAACGCAGCAATAAATTAGGTTTGAGGAAGAATGAACGAAGTCGGTTAGCAACCCTGAGATTACTTCCATGTTAGTGCTGTAATTTTCAAAGTCTTGATAGTTACTTCAGTATGCCTTTCAGGGATGGATATAAATAGAATGGAAGTAAGAATATGTATTCAAATGATGTGTAGAGACTAGAACCTAATCCAGAGAATAAA
>NW_004524579.1:19361026-19362160 GCF_000260255.1 Octodon degus | reverse complement strand
TCTACAGTTTCTAAAACTTCATTCCTCAGATAAATTATCAACTTAAAACCTTGATTTTTTCCTTCATTAGAATTACAAGATACATTATGTCACAGTGGTATTTGATGAGATCTCTGAAATGACAATATCTTATTGACATAAATACAGTGTTGACCATTCACATTCTCATTAATGCAAAGAATGGAAAGAACCAATTTACATTCTAGTGTCCTCAGGCATCTAATGAACAAAATGCTTTTAAGGGACAAGCAAGGTTAAAGGAAATGTCGCATATTACACTGATTAAATTTAAATCTGAAAAAGTTTAATAAATTACAAAAGTGTACAATCCATAATGTCTGAGTTGATGAGCTTAGGGGGAAAACATTAAACTTTAATTCTGTAAGCATGATACAAGTCAATTTTGAAAGCAGTGAGTTCCACTAAGTCTGGCAATTATTGGATCATGTCTAAATATTCATGATCCACTAAGTTTGGCAATTATTAGATCATATCTAAATATTCATGGTCTAAATATTCTGGCCACTACATTTAAAGAGTAAAATTATAAAACAAATTCATGCATGAAAGGACAAGCTCTACCGCAAAGCAGTGGAAAACTGTATAACAAATGCTTGAAAAACATGAGGATGAACTGAAAGCTCTGAAAACTTCTAATGTATTCAAACAAGCAACTCATATCTTTATTTGCCTTTTTGGTTTTCCTTTGCTTGGATATTTTGAGGGTTTTATCTACTTTTTATTTGTAGTATGTGATAATTACAGTAAGTGTGATAACTGAGAGTACCACTTTTTAAGTCTTTTTAAGTCCCTTACCTCTGTTCCTTCACCCTCCCTCCATTTCCTAGGAGGTCTTTTCCCATTTTGCCTGTTTGATGTTCTAAAGCACAAAACAGAATCCAAAGATGAAAATTGCAAACAGTGATTTTAAATCAAAAAGGGTTGCATGACATTCAGAACTCTCCAAACACAGTTTAGGCTGTAGCTTGAGAATTCGGTTCACAGTATAATAAGTGTTCAAGGCTGTACACAATTGGGACTAAATAAAACAACAATCAAGCTCTAACTTCTCTACCATGTGGAATTTTATGATATATGTGTGGATGTAGGATTTCTTTCCCATAATTTTATTGA
>NW_004524579.1:19352590-19354043 GCF_000260255.1 Octodon degus | reverse complement strand
GGTCCACCAAACCCCTTTTAGCAATCATAAATTTGCATGCAGATCATATGAATGTCAAGATCACAGAAATATATGAATGCAATCAGTGTTGGCTATTCTTTCTAAAATATCTGTTCCATCCATAACGACTTTGCTCAGTTATAGAAAGAAAGGATTTTGTTTGTCCATCATAACAACAACCTACCTAAGGTGAGTTCGTCTTTTGTTTAGCATTATTTATTCCTGTTGGTGGGTTCACCCTTCCTGAACTAACTGACCACTCTAAATCAAGATGAGAAATGCAAGTTCATTTCCTGAAAAAATTTTCATAGACACTGAAGAATTCAGTCCAATTCTTAGGCACTTCTGATTCAATATTAAAATGTTTCTGAAATGTTTCTTGTAGAAGCTCAATATTTTTTTCAGGTAAGTAAATCACAAAGCTTATATGTTTAATTAATTTATACCTAAACACACAATCTTCTCTTCCCAATGAATGGGGGTAAGATAGTATAGAGAGAAGCATTTCATTTTGCTCATTAGATGCTAAAGAGACCAATAAAATTATTGATTTTAATTTCATCACATTAGAGCTAAAGATATATACCCTACCTGAATTATATGACTTACCTATACTATTATCTACCATTAAATTCAGGACTAAAGCATCAGTCTTCTAACTCCAAGCCTCCTGTTCATTCCCCCCGTGAGTAGCACCCACATGGTACACTGTAATTTTTAAAACACTTTTCAATGATTATCTCACTTAATCTAAAAATAAGAAAGTTAACTAATGGGAGTATCAGACTTAACATAGACTTTGAAAGAAATCCATGTTTAAATATTGAAGAAGTCAAGTCACTGTAGTCCTTAATTTTGTAATTTCTGCCCTTAATTTTCACTAGTACAAACCACAGATGCATCCACGGATGAATTCAGAAAGAAAATATGGGATTTATGTACAATGAAATCCTGATTTGCCACAAAGAAGTATAAATTTGAGGCACACGTAGAAAAATGGAAGCACTTCGATGTTAGCGAAATTAATCAGACACACAGGCTTAAATATCACATATTTTCTTTAATATGAGAAACATAAAATAAATACCAATTATTTGTCTTCTTTTTAATTTTTTTCCTTTTTTCCTCTTCTTAATTTATTATAACTTATTTTTCTTTCTTCTTCCAATTTTGCATGCATATATCTGGAATTTTGAACAACTAATTTGAAGACAACACTATGCAGTACCACAAATATTGACAAATTCATATTATTTTGTTCAGCGAAATTATGTATCACATGTAATTTTTTTGTTTTAATCCTGTCTTTTAGTCTCTTTAAATATATTTAAAATAGGTCACAGGTAGCTAGAACTTTTGCAGAAGTGCTGGCATCCAATGAATGGAGGTAGAAAGTGAGATGGGGAAAAAGATGAAGATAAAGAAAAGTTCTAAGGTGTTTTATGTACATGTA
>NW_004524579.1:19349585-19352490 GCF_000260255.1 Octodon degus | reverse complement strand
TTAATAAAAATATCAAAAAATACAAAGAAGATTATTTTGAAATCCATGTTTAAATATTACTGAAAGATGCCTACATGTGTAAAATCAGTTCTCAGGAGAAGTGTGCAGTATGCTCCCAGTGATTTTGTGTAACTCCAAGCTGAGCACTTTATACACAAAACCCACGAAACCTTACCACCAGTGTATGAGCTGGGTAACACATGTAATGAGGAAAATGATATGCAGAAGGGAAGAAATAACTTGTCACTAAAATTTCAAATCTGGATATTTTCAAATTTATCAAGAAATGACGAAATCATTTTGTAGAATGATTGCCATCCTTCTATATCAATAGCATCTACGGTGTTTTTCATGTACATGTTACTACCTTCTATATCAATGGAAGGTAGTGACATGTACATAAAACACCTTAATATTCTCTACTGTCTCATATCCTTCAAATTCTTAAATTAGAGCACATTTTAACTTTTGCTAAAATGATGAGTATAAAATAATAAGATTCATGGTTTATTTTGAATTTCTCTGATCAATAGAGAGCTTAAGAATCTCTTACATTTATTGGCCAATGTTTCTTTTTCTACAAAATAGTTTTGAATATTTTCTTCACTATTGTTATTTTTTATTTAATTACTTGTTTGATTTATAGAAATTATTTCAATACTTTAAACATAAATCCTTTGTTAATTTTGTATGTGGCATGTATCTTCTTCTATCATGTTGCTTCTATTGTCACTATAAAATAAATATCTTAATGAATTGAAAATTTAGCTAAAATTTGCTATACTTATTGATACTTTACTATAGATCATGCTTTAATTAGATTGTCATCTTCTGTAAAACCCATAAATGTATTTTTTTAATGATTTGAAAGTTTTCTCTTTTAAATTTAACTCTTGCATATTTATGGATTAGTTTATTGTTACACAATGTGAAATATTTTTCCGGATGGAAAATACTTATTTTGTTAGCATTTATTTTAAAAAAATCCATCTTTTCCCCACACTAACGTGCCAGGGTCTGTTTCTGATTTTCTGTTTTCTGTTTCATTGGGTCATTTGCTTATCAAGGTGAATTTCACCCTCTCTCAATTATTATAGAAGAATACAGGGATGATATAATGCTACACTTCAGGTAGTAGATGGAACAAGTTTACCTATTTTGATTTCTAGATAAATCATTGCTAGCACTGTGACCCAGGGCAGGCTGTCTAACCTGTTCAGTCCCTATTTTCTCCATTATAAAATGGTGATAATAATTTGAGCTATTCTCAGAGTTCATAATAAAGACTAAATTAGTCAATATTCACCTTTAAAAAATCTAAATATTGTGTGTCATAATTCTTAATGTAAATTAGTAGTGCCACAGAATCATTTTTAATGAAAACTTTTACATTCATACTGTCAAGAAAGCTGTGTAAAGGAAGAAATATCTGTAGTTATGCAGACAAATCACTTTTTCTATGTTTTCTTCCCATTTTCAAAATGTAAATAATATTATTATCTCTTTAGGTCAGACCCACTGTCCTCAAATCTGCTGTCATTGCTCCATGAAAAATCGTACTGATGAGTGATTTGGCCCCTTGCCCTGGCCAGCTGCCAGCCTTCTGCCTGTTTCCGGGGACCTACCGGGTGATGTATTGTTTCCAGGCTCAGCATTGTTTAATGTTCATACACCAAACACTAATTGAGGTTTCCAGGAAATTATGACTGAGGCAACCCTGTGCCAGCGCTGAGTCCAATCTGTGCAACGCCCCCTGGGAAAGCATCCATCCAAATGCAGGGATGCAGGGCTTGGCGCCTGGATAGAACATCAGATGTCCCCGATGTTCCATTTGGCCTTCGAGTCTTTGGCCTTGAAAGTCCACATTTAGGAGAACTTTTATCTGTTAATGGAAAGATTCAGGCATTTATGGAACTATTCCTAACTGCTTCCTTTACCTCAGTAATTATTAGGATTATGATTTGTAAAAGTAAACAAAGCAAACTATATTTTCCAGGTTTCAATATTCTCTGTGTTGAGTCTGAGTGAACAGTAATTGTCAAGTCAATGAATGATAATGAAAATAATAACCCATTATCTCCATGCAGATATTCTTCTCACATATCTCATTTTGATTGTAAAAACCCATCATACGTGCTTTATATCAACATCATTTTTCACCATTTGAAAATGAAGAAATAGGGACCGGGGAGATGGCTCAGCAGAATAAGCACTTCTCTGGCAAGGGCAAGAGCCTAAATTCAATCCCTCGTTCCACAAAAAAATTTAAAAAAAAATAAAAAAAAAGAAATGATAGACACTGTTTTTTTCACATTTACAACTTCATCTCATCCTTATTCAATTAGTGGTTACTGAACACTTGCTGTCTGTGAAGTGGTAGGTTCTTGACCTCTTTCCTTCATGTCACTCACTTACAGCTTTGTGTAGCCACAGGAACACTAGCCATGCAACTGAATAGGTAAAAAAGAAAACTTGGAGGGTGAGCAAGATAGCCAGCAGACTAAGCACCTGTTTAGACATGTGTGGGGACCAGAGTTTGATCCCCAGTTCCACATGCTGAACCAGCCCCACCCCAGGGCACACTGAGCCAGCTACCAAGGCCAGGCATGATAGCATAGGCCTGTAATCTCAGTGTGCAGGAGGCTGAAAATAGGAAGATCACTATGAGTCTAAGCTATACATTGAGACCCTGTAGAAGGATCATTATGAGTCCCAGCTATGCAGTGAGACCCTGTGCCAAACACATAAAGAAAAAAGAAAACTTAGAAATACAACCAAAGAAATACATACAAGGCACTGATAGAACCAATGGTGATAAAGGGAGAAATGCTTTTGAGAATGGCTAAGAAGGATCTTAAAGAGTCAATAGATATTAAGAGATAATGAAATGAAGCAGGGGCATTAG
>NW_004524579.1:19343609-19345666 GCF_000260255.1 Octodon degus | reverse complement strand
AACTATAACTAGAGGTGAACACAAATGATGGGGTAGATGTTCCTGGTGCCTAGATAGGCATAAAAATCATACAGGGACCCCATTTGTAGAGGAGGTAAACATTAAGTCATGCTTTAATATACTTAAGCCAAAAAAAAATGGGGCTGAAGAGATGGCTCAATAGAATAAGTGCTTCCCTGGCAAGCAAGCGCCTGAGTTCAATCCTCAGTTCCACCAAAAAAAAATTAGAGACTAACATCACCCTACTCCTTATTTCTTTACCATAATAAGAGAAAAATAGAACTGCATCCACTCTGTGAAAGAGGTGGTATTTCCCATGTTTCAGTCACTTACATGAAGGAAATCCCTAACAGCAGAAGGCTGCCTTCAGGATATTGGCACTGCAGTCACTCTTGTCACTGTGGACTTCTAAAGCTGATTATAGGCACAGGAAGCATGCTGGAATCACCCCTTGAGAGAGTGGAGAAGATACAAATTTTGCAAGCTGAAGTCTCAGGAGCCATCATTGAGATGCAGAAATCCCACAGAGCACCATCCTGTCTAGCAACAGACAAATGCCAGGACACAGGGTCTTTCAGAGACCCTGAGCGAAGCCTAAAAGTACCTCTTATGCTATAAACCACCCAGACTCATTGTGCAAAGAGTGTATACAGCTGTGATTTATCCTGCTATTTCTAGCCCAGGCAGAAAGTGATGTAAAGCAAAAGGACTGATTCATATTAATTCACTGTTTTCCAATATGAGGTTCCAGTAAGTGCTTTTCTGTAACCCACTACAGAATCTTTCCTGACTCTAGCACTAATATTGCATAAGTCCACTTCCCCAGGGTGGGAACAATATACCCATCAGCCACAGTTTAAAAGAGGAGAGATTTATTTTAACTCACAGTTTTAATGGGTTCAGTCCAAGGTTGGTTAGATCCAAGGTGAGAATGACATGGCGAAAGAGGATAGTGGAGGACAGCTACTCTCATCATGACAGCCAGGAAGCAGAGACAGGAGGAGCCAGGGAAAAGCATACTGTCTGGCAGTCCCAGCCTCAGGACTGCCTCTTCCTACCAGGACTACCTCCAGCAGTACCTTAGCTACACATTTTTGGACAAATCAGCCACTGATTCAAGCAGTGCCCTTGTGGTAGTCACTTTCCCGAAGTCCCATCTCTGAACATATGAGACATATGCAACCTTTAAATATATGAAAAAATAAGTCCTAGAAAAAAACTTAATATGGTGTGTGAAGATGTTTAATTTTAGAATTAATAAGCTATGCGATTATGACCAACTGCTCTTATTAGTAAAATGGAGATATTTATAATCTAAGTCTTATCACAGGACATTAAAGAAAAAGCCTCTGAATAGATTCCTCCTGTTTTTTGGCCTTCTCTAGTTTTAAGTATATTGCTCTATTTTGCTCTCCTTTCTTACTACACCAATTACACATCTTTGCTTTTATTGTTTCACAGTTGCCCTAAAGTTGCCACTGTGATATAATTTCTCCTTCAAAAACACTATACTGTGTCACATGGAATGAGTGTACAACTGCAAGCAAAGTTTTCCAATCCTACTTGGACATAACCACAAAACTGCAATTAACCGTTATATTTTTCTATGTACTATAATCTTCATCATTAGTATTATACTAAAAAAGATATTGTTCAGATAATTTAAGAACTTAAAAACGAAAGCATTCGCTTTTTTTTTTTTTGTCCTAGAGATTGAACCTAGGGACTTGATCACCTTAAGTGAGTGCTCCCCCATGAAGTTACGTTCCCAGTCATTTCTGTCTTGAGACAAGTTCATTAAGTTGGCAGCTTGGCCTTGAATTTGGGATCTTTCTGCTTCAGCCTCCTGTATATGAGACTGCAGTCATATTCCAACATGCCTACCACTATTTCTTTTTTATTGTCTCCTAATTTCATTAGGTATCAGATGGCTATCGATAGTAAGTATTTTTAGTATTTCTGAGAAAACTTTTCTTTCTCTTTTGAAGGATGATCTTATTGGATAGAAAATCCCAGAACAGTTATTCCTTTTGTTTCAACACTGAAGATATATCTTT
>NW_004524579.1:19330322-19335444 GCF_000260255.1 Octodon degus | reverse complement strand
TGTTTGTAAATAGGATCACAAGTCCACTTCTTGTACAGCAATTAACCACTAAGAAGAATATATGCAGTGTATTATTTGTTGAAACTGTACTTCCGATTGGATTTGAAACTGTCTCATTGCTATCTGTTTATCAATAAAACTTTGAAAAAAAAAGAACTGAGGTAGAGGGAAACTCAGAGCACATTCAGAGTTACTGAGGTCACTCTGGGTGGTCTGGGGACAGGGCTTTTGCATTTAACTACCTGAAAGTGTCTCTCACCACATTTATTTTCTACTTCACCCTTACAGGTCAGTGTGTAAGTGGTATTGGCTTCACATGTGAATGTCACACTCCACTGAATAGAGATAGGGCAAGGATTAGGATCACGTTTTCTAATTTTCTGAATGGACACAAACACAATTCAGAGCCAGCCAGAAAGTACTAAATAAATACATTTTGACTGATTAGTAAATTTTACATTGGTTTATTGACAATTATAATATATTTATGCAAGCAATCAAAGAGAAAAAGCTAACAAAATATGTAACTAGTAGTATCATCTGTAAGTACCGAAAGTACCTCGGTTCACATATTTAATAGGCTTAATGAAAAGGCATGACTGTCAGTTGTGGTAGTTCATGTCTGTGATCTCAGCTACATGGCAAAGAAAGAGGATCCCAAGTCTGAGATCAACACAGGCAACTCAGAGAGAGATTCTGTAAATCAAATGAGTAAAAGAAAAAAGAGTGGTGGGTGTGGGTCAGTGCTAGAGTGCTTGACCAGAAAGTGTGAGGCTCTGGATTGCATTCGCACCTTTAAAACAAACAAACAAACAAACAAACAAAAAAGGTTTGAAACATATAACAATAGCTCAGTGGACTAAAGCACCCGCTTAGGCAGAGCACAGTGGACTGGCTTGATCCCTGGAGTGCCGTGCCATGCTGGTCCCATCCCCAGAGTGCACTGAGACAGGGATTGAGCCTGGGTGTGGTGGTGCACCTGTAATCCCAGTGCTTGGAAGGCTGAAAACAAGAGAATCACTATGAATCAGATCTACATAGTAAGACCCTGTATAGCCTGTACTAAATTTTTAAAAAATGAGTAAAACAAAATAAAAAATAAAATAAAATATATATAACAACAACAACCACAATCAAATCACTTCATAGCCACATTTATAACTACTGTCCCAAAAGAACATACAAGGGCTGGGATATAGCTCAGTGGCACAGTGCCTGCCTGGTGAGCGTGAGGTCATGAATTTGATTTCCAGGGAAAAAATTATTAGCTCCAAAAGGGCTTACAGAGAATGCTACTTTGAAATACTGTCATGAGTGTGACAGTCAGACAGTCCTTTCCACCACTGGAACTGTGGTTTTCCCATTCTCTGTTCCATATATGATTCCATGGAGTAAGCCATGCTTAAGTATCTCACTAAGCCATCAGACACCAAACACACAGAGGCTCAGAATAGAACCAGCCATGGGTTAGAACTTTTGCTCTCTATGACTTTAGTCAAGGAATCTTGAACTCTCAGGACCTGTGGACCTCAGATTTTCCAATCAAAACCAGAATTCATAAACTACACGACCTAATCTTGGGCAAGTAATGAAGACTGTGAATATATACATGTGACTTTTTACAAAATTTATTTGAAAGAGAATAGAAAAATAATAGATAAGACACTAGAAACAATACACAATTTAAAAAATATAAGACTATAGGCATCCAATAGTGGTTGTTCTATTGCGCATTGTTGTCTTCACTGTAGTTGCTCAGATTAGAGATATAAGCATGTCAAATTGGTCAAAGTAAAAATTTTAACCATTAACTGCTATACATGTGTTTTTTAAAAACTATTTTTAATGTAATGAAAATGGTTTAAAGTCCAACAATGTCAAGAAATAACTGAAGGAAAAGAGACACATATTTTTCTTAGATGCAAGACCCTTGTAAGACTTACTGCCCAGCTGTCCTGTTGTGTCGTCCTTCTGGTGAGGGGAAGGCTTCATTTATAATTTCTGCAGAATTTGTCATCCCTGATTAACAACTACTGGAGAACTTGTCACCCTTGATGTTGTTTGTCTTGGAGACTAAAATTAACAGCGTATGAATACATGGGGTGGTGTAGAAACAACTCTCTTTCCCCAAATTCTGAGCCCCTCTTTATGAAATGAAGCATAAGTATTTCTGTATATGCAATTTATACATCTATGAAGGAAGTCTATGCTATCAGCACATTCCAGCTCCCTAACAAAAGTCTTGTAGTCCCCAAATCCCAAGATCATTATTTTGCATAACAAATGAAGTTAATAGAGTTTTAATTAAGTATGTAAACTGGTGACTTGGAACATGCTGACTTTCACAGGATTCTGATTCATTAGCTAATAAAAGTTATCTAAATATGCACAAATTCAGCATTTTCTGGAGGAGGCGGGGGCAAGGGTTTTTAATTTCCAATTCAATGGGAAATGTAAATGTTGAAGCACACCTGATATTATCTTTAGTTTTCACAAATGTCTCTTCCAGTTAATGCTGATCAGACTGAGAGGAGGAAATTCTTCTTTGTTTAAAAGACTAAGAACTCTACTACATTTACCAAACCACATCACTGGACACTAAGTGATGGAGCCAGAAAGCTGGTTTTCATCATACTGTAGAACAAAAAGAAATACAAAGCACTTGAGAGACTTTCAATTTTAAATTTTTGTTTGCTAATCACTGGAATCCGGTTTTCTGTGTAAATTTCAAAACCAGGTAGACAGTCATTAAGGCTATTTGGTCCAATAAAATCAATATTGCGAAAGATGTAAGGTTTCTGTTGAAACTGAATTGCCTGAAGAATAGCTTCATTTCTCATCTAACAGTATGAGAACATGGATTAGTGAGACGGCAAAAGTGAAACAAAGAAGTTAGCAGAGGTTAAGATGCTGCCTGGAAATGAAAATGACTGATACCAGATGGCTCAATATTATATTTGTTTGCTGTTTGAAAAAAAAAAGCCAGAGACATAGTTCAGTGGCACAGTGCCTGCCTGGCAAGCACAAGATCTTGGGTTCAATTCCTGGTACCAAAAAATAGAACATAAAAAAGCAATTATATTTTGATTCCCATTAACAACTCTTTTTGTCTCTCTGTCTCTGAGTCTCTAGGTCTCTTTCTCACTCACTTTCTGGCTTTTTCACTCTCTTTCTCTCAGAACTATTGTGTGTGGTGGTACATGCCTGTAATCGCAGTGAGAGGCTGAGTGAGGTAGGAGGATCTTAAATTTGAAGATAATTTAGTGTGAGACCATGTCAGAAAGACATGGGGCAAAAGGGTTTCATAGCTAAAATCCTTAAGCACTCTCTGCAACCACTAGAGAAAGCACAAGATGCAGGACACTTGATATTATATTAAATATTCTAAAATGTTTTTGAAAATAATTGGACTAATTTAGATAACCACTAGTAATTAACGAGAGCTTTAGTAATGCAAAATTCATGCCAGCAGTTGGTATTCTCTTTTTCTTGTATATTTCTTTTTAGTTATATTGTTAAAACCTTGAATATATTGCTTTATGAATTTCACTTGCATTTCTCTGAGATTAACCTTTATATATTTTTGGCCATTTGGTCATCATCTTTTATTAACTGCCTGCTCAAGTCTTTTGTGTTTTTCTCCTTTGAGTTTACTTTTTCATTTATTGGTAAAAGTTCATATGTATTCTTATATGAATCATTGGTTATGTTTATCTTGTCTCTTTTCACAGGCTGTATTTTCATTCTTGATGTATTTTAATGAACAGAAGATTTTATTTCTATGATTAATATTTTTGTATTCTGTATGAGAAATTTTGCATATTATAAGGTCATGATTTATTATCTCCACCTCAACCTGAGTTCAGGGATATGTTATGTTCTGCTCTGTTGTGCTCATATTCAGATCCTGAGGCCAGTGTTAGAATAGTATCATTTTTTTAAAGAGAATACAAAGTGGTAAGAAAAAACAAACAAAAAATTCATTAGAAATAATACAGAATTTCACCAAACAAAAAAATAGGAATTTGAAAATTGTTGATGTATTACATGATGTCTTCAAATTAGTTGTTTAGATTATAAGATATAAACATGTAAAATTGGAAGAATATATAAATAGATTTAAGCATTAACTGCTGCTTTCCACAGACCAGCAGAAATCAGCAGCACAGTTACCCAGGGTACCCTGTGTGTATACATAAATATATCTTTTTTCCCTTCTTTCTTTTGTCCTTTTACTCACCCCAGTTTTTCTTTCCCATTGAACAGAGTCCTTCCCTTTTACAGTATCTATTGTGCCTTTCAGATTTTACTTACTCTTTCACTAAGGAAATCAGCATGGAGACTTCTCAAAAAGCTAGGACTGGAGGTCCCATTCAACCCAGCTATTCCCCTCCCAGGTATTTTTCCAAATAAACTGAAAACATCATACCACAATGATTTATGTGCACCCATGGTTATAGCAACACAATTTGTCATAGCTAAGTCTTGGAAACAGTCCAAATGCAAATCAACAGAGGAATGAAAGGGCTGGTCAGATAGCTCAGCAGACTAAAGTGTCTGTTTAGGCAGAGTGCAGTGGCCAGGGTTCGATCCCTGGTGTCCCATGCTGGCCCCACCCCTGGGGCTCACTGAGACAGTGATTAAGACTGGGAAGGGTGGAGCATGCCTATAATCCCAGCACTTGGGAGGCTGAAAACAGGAGGATCACTATGAGTCCAATCTGTGTAGTTGGACCCTGTAGACCCTGCACTAAACACATTAGCAAACTAAACAAAACAAAACAAAACAGAGGAATGGACAAAAAAAAATGTGGTGTCTTTTCACAATGGAATATTACTCAGCTACAAAAAGACAAACTCAAGGCTTTTATAGGTAAATGGATGCAACTAGAGACCATACTGTAAGCGAAATAAAGCAGACCTGCATGTACAAATATTGTATTGTATCACTAGCAAAAATATCATCACTTAAACTGGGTGTGGTAGTGCATTCCTGTATTCCTAGCATTTGAAAGGCTGAGGCAGGAGGATTGCAGTGAGTTCCAGGCCAGCCTGGGCTACATAAGTGAGTTCAAGGCCAGCCTCTGCTATACAGTGAGAGCCAGTCTCAAACAAAAAAAAAA
>NW_004524579.1:19318541-19330222 GCF_000260255.1 Octodon degus | reverse complement strand
TTTTTTTCCCGTACTTTATCCTTATAGTAGATCCATGATTCTTTCCAAGTATCACTTCCTCCTATGTACCTGAGTGGATTCTAAGGTTACCCCCAGGCTGAAGATCAGCTTGGTCAAGAAAGAATTCTCTCTTCCAAGTGATTGGTTAAAAATGTAAATTTGCCTCAATTCAGGCAAATAACATAAGGAGAAAGCCTTATTGGGAAAGAAACTTCCTCAGTCCTAAAGCTAATTCCCATTTTCTGTAGATGCTATGTCATGGGAATGTAATATAGCCATTATTCACCCTCTGAAATTTGAGTATAAGGACAACACTCTGTAGAAGGAAGAATTAGAATTTTTTTTCATACATCTGGTTGTTGCAGGGTCTCACTATGCTGCTCAGACTCATAGTGATTCTCCTGCTATCAGCTTCCCCAGCATTGGGATTACAGGTATGCACCACTATGCCCAGACTCTGTGACCAGCTCAGCTCACCCTGGGAGTAGGGCTGACACAACATACTGTACCAGGGATCAAGCCTCCATTCCTGCACTTGCCTAGGTTTTCCTAAGCAAGCACTTTAGTCCGCTGAGCTATCTCAGGGGCCCCAAGAATTAGAAAATTTAAGTAAAGAAACTTACAGATGTTGGGTTCACCCAATCATCAAAGTCTAGCTTTATGGGTTTAATCCGTTAGATTTCAGTTTTTCACTACTTGCGGTACAAAGCATCCTGAAAATATTTCTATATTGCCTATAGTTTTAAGAATAGTTATGCTACAGGAAAAATCACTTTATGCTCCTTCAAAAAAAGTCATAATTGTGCCTTCATGTTACAGCATAATTCATGGAAACAACTCAATCTACTTCTACATTCTGCAAGCTAATCAGTGACATGAAATTGCTTCTAAAAAGTAGGCTATTAAGAGTACAGCCACCTGTGAACATACTGCTGAATGCTACTAATGAACAATATTCTTAGTTCATCATGTGCTTTTATAGTTAACATCAGCCAACTTCCACCTCTGAAAGGTCTCCTGATGCCAAATTCCATTCTTCCTAAAGTCTTACACATAAAATTTCATATGTAAGATCAAAGTTCTGATCAACTCTTAAAGAGTAGAGGTGCTGAGCATTACATTTCAATACACTGATTTTTTTTTTCAAGTATTTATATTTAGATAGCTAGTTGGAGCTGAAAGCCTGCCATTTTGGACCATATCATTAGTGATTTATATGTCATGCTAAGAAATCTGACCAATTCTTGAACATTGTCCTCTGGCACCTTCTACCTCCTATGGCTCTGAAAAATCAAACATTTAATTTTTCCTAAGAATCAATGTGGACATAGTGACATTTAAAAATATTACTCTTTCAGATATAAGAATATTTCTAAAGATAACATTTTATAAAATAAGATTAAGTCTTCTAATCAGTGACTTTAAATTAGCAATTCTTGCTGAGGAGATATCTCAGTAGAATAAATGCTTGCCTGGCAAGCACAAGGCCCTGAGTTCAATCCCCAGGACCACAAAAACAAAACAGAAAAAAAATTGTAATTCTTAAAAATGGTATAAATGTTTCTAGATATAATTAAGTTTCTTCTAATATGGAAACCCTACTGAAAAAAAATTCTGTGAGGGACACATTAACATAGAATGTTATATCAATGGAAAGAACCATTTTTAATTTAATTTGGTTTATAAGCCAAATTATTTTACTTTGAATTTTCATGAGAGCTCACCTGCTTATAAGGCTATACTATTTCTCCTATCATATCTTCCAACAGCAATAATTATATGCTAATCATGTAGTCAGGATATAAGTGTAAAGCTGCACAGTGATAAGTAGCCCTCACTTCCCTGTACAAACAAATGACATTTGTAGATAGATAAAAATGTATGTAAATCTATGGTTTATGTAACAGTGTAGGTAGAGCTATCATTCTAATTGTAATTTAACTAATATAGTTCTATAACATTGCAATTTCTTTGCTGTCTCCACCAAAAATAAATCTTACTTACCTATGTTAAAATAAAGATGGCTTAAGCTGGTCAAATAGCTCAGCAAATTAAAACAACTGTAATCAGACTCAAGGGCCATGGGTTCTACCCCCAGGCCTGCCATGTTGGTCCCATCTCCATTGTGTGCTGAGATGGCAATTGAGACTGGGTATGGTGTTGCATACCTATAATCTCAGCTCTTGGGAGGCTATAAACAGGCGGATCACTACAAGTCCAATCTAGCGGTGAGGCCCTGGACACCCTGTAGACCCTTCCCTAAAATTAAAAAAAAAAAAGATGGTTTGAATTTAAAATGCAAATAGTAAGAAGAGTGGCACATAAATAAACATAATTTATAATTCATTAGTTAATGAGACTAATTTCTCCTCTTTTAGGAGGGCCATGAGAGTGGAAAGTAACTAGGAGAAAGTGGAATGGAGTTTCCACATTGCTATAAGACAGGAAGCATCTCTGAATCAAGCCTCTTCAGAAGGCAATCCCCTAAAGATATCAGCATGGCAGAAATGTTGGTGGCTTTTATCTACTCCTAGTTACATGCAAGGGTAGGTAAATGGAAAACGACTTGCCTGAAGATAGAAGCAGCTCTTCTGCTCTATGTAAAAATTGGCATGCTTAAATCTCAATAAAATAAAGATCTATATTTTATCCCAATTCAAAATATACTTCAGTAGGAGACTTGGCAAATAATACATTGTAACCATGGAGACAGGGCCATTTGATTCAAGCTAACTTCCACCAAGAACCTTTAGTAATCTGCTCTGCACAACCAACTTTAAACAGGGAAAATGATGAGAGATTATTTGCATTGTTAAAATAAATACTTGTGTAAGAGTTAATGGATATGATTAAACATTGAGGGAGAGAACAAAAATTATATAGGTAAATTTTAATGTATATGTGATTTTATTATTGTGTATGTACTGAAATTTACATCTATTTTGTTTACATTGGTTGTTGAGATGAGATCAATTCTCAGTCATGCAGGTGCAAGGTAAGATCCCTAAAAATATTAGCCTGCTTTCCCATTGCTGTGACGTAATACCCAATACCTGTAGCTTAAAGGAGCAACAGTTTAATTGACTGATGGTTTCTGCAAGGTTCAGCCAAAGTCAGTTTGACTTCAAGGCAGAAATTGTACAGTGGAAGAGCTGGGCAGAGAATAGCCCACTGTTCATTCTGTGGAATCCAAGAAGTCAAAAGAAAGAGAAGGAGCCAGGGACAAGAATAAGCCCTTCTGGGTCATACCTCAAGAGGAGCACTTCCACCCAGGCCCCACCTCCTAAAAGCATATTTGGCTATTGCATCCATCAATAAAGGAACCCACTGATGGAATAGGGCCCCCATTATCCAATCCAATAAGACTTTTGGGGTATTGCAGCATTCCATCCTTGATCCCCCAAAAGGTTTGTGTGCACCACATTATGCAAATTGAATTTAGTTTTTCTCTAAGAAATTCCAATTTTTTAGCACTTCCAGTATTAAATGTGATGCTCTGTAAAATTCAAAAAGCAAGTGAAGTACTTCTAATTGCACAAAGTAAATGTTTTCATTCCGAAATGGAGAGATGAGACAGAAAGGAATGGTACCAAAGGAAAACAAATATCTATCTGGAATAACATTAAATGTTATTGTTCTATGTCCAAAACTAAGGGTCAGGTTGTGGCAAAGCGTAATTCCTAATGTTTGAACAGAGCCACCCTATGCCTTGCTGGTTGCATCTCAGATGGCTTCTCTCTTGGGATGGCTTCACTTATTGCCTACATCTTTCCTCAGCAAACTTTACACATTTCTGGCATTCCCAGATGCCAGGAGTCTCCAGTGTACCTTCAGTTTTACTCTCACAGTTTCTTGAATGGCCTTTCAGATCTTTGTTTGAAATATGGGTGGGAGGCCTGATGATGCAGTAACTTTTGTATTCTGCCTGCCTGTAAACTGGTTCCACATAGATGACTTCAAGGTCTCCAACAGCTGAAGCAGTAGCTGGACCCCTTGAGCCCTGATGATAGTGGCTTCTGAGAGCCTGAGTAGCTGAACAGAGTGAGCCAGTTCCCTGGATGCCCATTTGGTGCAGGCAGTCCAGAGCAGCTCTTCTCACATGAAAGGTTTACTTTTGAAAATTTCAAATTTGGGTTGATGGGATTTTGCTGATTCCTTCAAGCTATCATTGCTGTTGTCCTGTGCAAAGTACATGCCAACTGGAATTATCTAAATCTTGTCTTTACTGTCTGCATTCCTATCAGCATTTCAGCCTACTGGAGCTGGTCGAGAATCCATCATCAGTTTCTGCTTACCGCATTCTAAGACTTCTCTAACTGGCATCTCCAATATTTTCCGAACACTTCTGGAAAACCAATATCAAAACATTCTGAAACACATAGTCAGGTATAATCACAGTATTGATATCTTGATCAACCAGCTTTCTGCTGCAGGAGCAAAATTTCCAACACCCACAACTCAAAGGAGACTCAATTTGACTCAGTTTCCAGCAGGCTCATTTCAAAGTTTCCTGGTTTCAAGGCAGAAATAATGCCATGGAAGAGTCTGGCAGGGAATCTGCTCATGCAACAGCAGGGAAGAAGCAATAAAAGTGGGTATCAGGACAAAAGACACCCTTGACACCACACTTTCCAACAACTCACTACTGAGGACCTGCCTTCTAAGACCACCTTCACTGTTGAGCTCATCAATGGATCACTGCACTGGTAAATGTACCATCCTGTGATCCAACTTCCTTTTAAATATAGAAGACTTTGTGGATCATTTTAGATCCAAACCGTAACACTATAGTTGCTAGAACTGCTGTGTTGAATTGCTATATTTTGCAGGTTTAGCTCATGTATTTCTTGAATTTGTTCCATGTGCTCCAAAATATTTACTACTTTTGAATATTTATGACAACTAATCTAATATCATTTCTTTGTTCTGAAGGAATAGTTTTCAGAGATTTATAGTGTCCAGTGTGACTAGATTCTGTTTATTTGCAAATTAGTACATATGCTCATTTTTTGATTGTGCTGATGTATTTGAAAAATAATTTGTTGGTTGTCTTAGCTACTTTTTGCTCATTGCCGAGATAAAAGTATTCACCACCCAAAGCTATAGTGTTTCAGTTACTCTTTTCTTGTTGCTGGGACAAATACCTAACACCCAAAATGAAGGAAGGAAAGGTTTATTTAGCTCACTGCTACTGAAGGTTTAAGTCCATACTCATCTGGCTCCAAGGCAGAATGGCACGTGGCAGAAATCAACATTTCATGGAAGCTTCAAAGAGCAGAGAACAAAAGGAGTGGCAGCAGCTGAGGCAACTAGCTAGCCTCTCTTCCTTCTTTACATTGTAATGCAAATTACCTACCCCAGGGCATGTGCAGGATCCACACCCACAATAATCAATCACAAACTCCAAAAGCTGACCAAAGGTTGCATGAGGCTTTGATGGGACAACTAGATACAAACCATACCACATAGGATGAAAGGTTTATTTAGGTTCATAGTTTGCAGAAGTTTCAGTCCATAATCAGTTGTGTCCAAGGCAAGGGAACATGGCAGAGGGGTTTCATGGAGGAGAAATGGTGCAAGGCAGGGAGAAGACAGCAAAAGGAGCATGCAGGAAGCAATAATCGCAAGCAGCCAGCTGACAGTGAAGACCTTCTTTCTGTCCCTTGTATCTTATCCAGGCTGTGCACCTTTAAGGCACATAACACTCAGCCTTAGTTCAAAGCATATTTAATCCTAGCCTCGAACTTTCAATCAATCCCAGTGTCACATCTTTGATCCCAGTAGTTTACATTCCAGATCTAGCCCCCACCCCCAAAATTCCAACCTAAGGCCACATGAGGTACTAAGAAGCTATCTGAATATGAGCCATACTACAGATGTTTCGCTTTTTTTTTTTGTTTGTTTGTTTGCTTTGCTTTTGTCATTATCTGCATTCACACAACACATGATCTAAATGACTTTCTTTACACTGGTGGTACTGGATTTGGTCTTTGGAATTCTACTTCTATCTCCATTCTACTTGAAAGCATTTGAATGTGGGAAAAGCTACGTTCTCATTTTTTGCTGTCCCTAAAACTGTGGAGTGGTTCAGGTTTCCCTAACTTTAGGTACATGGTACCAATTGAACACTGGCAGCAAATGGGGCAAATTTGTAGCTGTGTGGCTCCATATTCCAGGGCTCAGCCAACAACTTTGTGCTTGAGAGTGCCACTGCAGCGGCAGAACATGTGTCAAAGGATGCAGCATTATCTTTTTGAGTTCTAAACTCAGGATGAGGTTGTGAGACTTCTGAGCCAGCTCTCCAATGGTGAGAACACCCAAATTTATTTATGAAACCTGCGTCTCTTTCATATGCCTAGAGAACTGTCTACTTCCAAAGAAATAGGAGACATCTTACTATCTTAATCATCTGTTTAATTTCTTTATGATTTTTAACACAAACAAAGCAGAACTATCCACATGTAACTCAGATTAATCTGCCACTAACACAAAGGAAAACATCAGAACCTGAGCCTTCTCTTCTTGTTCTAGTCCTCTAACATAATACTTTTCATGTTGTGTTACAAATATCCACCCACACATTCTTAGTATCATTGCATTGCTACTTTTAGTATCCAAAGTTGTTCTTAACTTTCTCAATTATTTTCCCATGAAATCGTTAACCTACATTCTACATTTGCCTATGGGTGCACACAATTTTAGAGGTTTCATAGATAATTCTTACCATATACAACATTGAAGCAGGACAGTCCCTTGAATGAAGGAAGAACTGAAGCAATCCAGGCTAAAAACATGTAATTTAGAGCAAAATTTTCAGCCAGGGACAAATTAGCATCTCAGGGGATATTTGACATTCTCCAGACGTTCCTTTAATTGTAATTCAAGTTAGGATGTTACTAATTTCTCAGGGGGGAGAGACCAAGCATCCTGCTAAACATGATACATTCCCAAGAACAATTATTCACAACAAAGAAATACTTGACTCTATTCCTTGGCTACCGCAAATCTGTTCTCTCTTGTTTTTCTACTGCAATAGTTTCCTATGTTGAAGCTATATATTGTGTTTTAGGTTCTTTTTTACATTACAAAATGTTTTTCAGTTTCATCTATGTAGAAGCACATGCATGTCGATGTATTTTTATAGCTGAAACTTATGCCATTTTTTGTGTCATCCATTCACTCACTGATAAACACTTGAGTTGTTCCTGTGTTTTGAATATTGTGAAAAAACTGTAAATGTGTGTACAAATACTCATTCAAGTACTAGTTTCAACTTATTTGCATTATATACCCAGAAGTAGAATAACTAGGTTATATAGTAATTCGATAGTTATCATTTTGAGGAACTGCCAAACTGTTTTCACAGTAGCTAAAACAGTTTACATTCCTGCCAAAATGTATGAGAGCTCCAGTTTATCTACATTTTTGCTAACATTTGATATTTTACATTTTTGCCTTCTACTAATACTTTTCTAGTGAATGTGACGTGGTATTATAGTGGTTTTGATTTGCCTTTCCATAATGACAAATATGGTTGAGGACTATATTAGCTTCCTATTTGGAATTTTTATGTAGCTGTAAAAAGGAATACCTACTGAAAGTCTTTGCCCATTCTTAAAGCAAGTTATCTTTTCCTTCTTTTAGTTATACAAATTTGTTGTATTTCTTGGATATTAGAACCTTGTTATATAAATGATTTTCTGCCATCCTATAGATTATGTTTTTGCTTTCTTACTAATCTCTTTTGTTAATATGAACAACATATTTTAATTTTGCTGAATTCTAATTTTCTGATTTTGTTGCTGTTATTCTTGATAAAACTTTAGATATTACTTAGGAACTTAGTGCCAAACTATAGCCATAAAATTTAACCTACATAATTTCTTCCAGGAGTTTTATGATATTTCTACTTAGATTATTGATCTGCTCTTAGTTAATTTTGTATTCTATATAAAATAGGGGTTAAAATTCATTCCTTCTTTACATGTGGATATGCTTTTCACACAGCACCATTTTTTTTTTTTTTTTGTGGTACCAGGGATCAAACGCAGGACTTGTGCTTGCCAGGCAAGCACTTATGCCACTGAGCTATCTCCCCAGTTTCACACAACACTATTCATTGATGACTACTTTTTAATCAATAAATTGTTTTAGAAAACTTTCCAAAGTCAATTGGACATATATGTATATATGGAGAGAAAGAGAGAGGAGAGGGAGGGGGTATATTTGTTTTCCTTTGCCCAATTTCAGAAATTTCAAATTCAATTTTTCTCTAAGAAAGTAATTCCATTATACAAATATAAACCACTAATTGTATAACAGACTTATAAATGTCATTCCAAGAAAAAGAAAGTAGAAAGCGTGAATTGCAAGCTTGGGCAGAATAAAAAAAAATTCAAGCAAAGGGAATTCAACAAAACTGAAAAGCAATGCATAACTTAGGAGCACCTAGAGATGGAAATGCAGAGGCACTTCATTTCTCACCCAATCAAGTTATGACCAGAATCATGGAAAGAATTCACTTCATGAACCAGGGTTCCACTGTTTTCAACATTTCAAGAAAGAGAAGAATATTCTAAACAGAAGGAAGATCACTGGACACATTCAGGAATTGTGACTAATTCCTTGTGCCTGTAGCACACAATTCATAAATACTGCACAGAAGCTTGGTAGGCAATAAAGGGTACAAAACAAGAGTATAGTTGTAGCTTGTTGTGAACTGTTTGAACTAAAACTAATCTTATGTGACTTTTTATGTTAATCTTTAAGTAAAATAAAACTATCGAAGGCTTTAAATAGAGAGTGACATAATCACACAACGTTTTAGGAGATGGCAGCAGCACACAGCACAGATTGAGCAAGCCTACCAGATTAGAAGCAATTGCCACAGTTGATAAAAGAGACTCTTTTGGCAATGGCAAGAAAAAAAGAAAGAAGAACAGATTTTTAAATGTAGCATAGATAAAGCTCAAACAAAACAAACTGGAAGAGACTTATTAACTCTAGGTTTTAAAGTGCAGAGAAATGAAGCTCTTGTTATATGACTGGAATTATATGGATGATAGCATCATACATCATTTTGTAAAGTAGTCATCAGTGTTGGCATATTTGCCTCAAGAGCATGTTTGCGTTGTCCTGATTTCTGTGTTCGCATTGCTTTAATTCCCTACATACTCTTGAACCAATGCAAGTTAACTTGTAATGAAAATAAAAATAGTCTGAGCTGCCTTTCTAGCTTTTGAACTCGCTCTACAACAATCAATTTCTGTGAGTTTGGAAAAAGTCATTCACTTCTTGGGAGCTCAGTTTCTCTTAAAATTAGAGGAGGCTAGACTAGCATGATTTCTAATTAATTCTCTTTACAACGTAATGTGTAGAGATTGCTAAATAAATGGAATGGTTCTTTAGGTCCTACAAAGGAACAGTTCTGGGCTGGGGAGATAGCTTGGTGCTCTAAGTACCTGCCTGGCAGGTGCAAGGACCCGAGTTCGATCCCCAGTGCCACATGCCGTGTGGTGGTGCACACCTGTAATCCCAGTGCTGGGGACATTGAGACAGAAGGGTCACTATGAGTCTGAACTGCATAGTGAGACCCAGTATCAAATAAATAAATGAATCTTCTTTTCAAGGATTAATTCTTTCAAAATGTCAATTGTAAATATGGTACAAATACTTTTGCACCTTTATGATACAGTGATTCTTAAGAGTATCCGCAATCCCATGACTCTCTTCCCTATTCATAGATGGGTTGCTAATCTTTCTCATTGCATTGAACTCTTCCACTTCTATTAAAATAGCATAAAGGAAGCTGAGACACTCACTGTTGAAAATCTATTCATGAAAATATTTTTTGTTGAAATTGTTGGCCCAGCATTATCCTTCTGGAGGACTGACCGATACTGCACTGTGTCCAGGGACGCAGGTGAAGGATTATGGCACATAGATCTAAAGACTTCTGGGAGTTACGTCTACTCCCAGAATACTATTCAAGAGAGATCATCTGTAGAAGAAGTCACACTCAACAGTGATCACATGCTGGTGCAGTCCCCCAGGGCCACCCCAAAATCCGATGGTAAGATGGCTATCAATTATGTGACTTGACTGCCCTCCTGTCCTTTCAAGTCCTTGAAAGGAGACTGACTATTAGTACCGACTAGCAGCACTAATGCACCCTCTGCAGCTATGCACTGTGAATCCTGCAATGTGCACCACATCTAGCTTCCTGCTGCATTCAAGCCCTTCTGAGCCTGCATGCTCTGTTGCCCACATCACTGACCAAGGGGTGCTCTGCAACCTCATTTCTGTTTTTCAAGTACACCCCCCAAAAAAAGAAAGACTTTAAAACAATTTTCTTTGATTTTCAAATGCATTGTAAATGATTTATTGAATAAATGAAGATAGTAAATGCTACATGGGAGATACCACATGACAGAAGCATGATCAGTATTACCTGCATAGATAATGCTGCCTGTATCCTGTCGGCCTTCCTGGAAGTTACACCTTGGCTAACCGTGAGCATCAGAAGTGTGCCATTGCTTATTGCCACTCTGCTTCTTATCCTGCTCTCTTCCTTTTTAAATCAGGATTAAATCTCCAAATATCTTTATCCTCAAGTGGCTTAGTTCTATGTGGTGAACTAGTTCTTTAAGGTTGTTTTTGTTTTTGTTTTGCTAAAATTCATTTCCTTAAAGTAACTGTTCAAAATTCTAAACATCGCGATTTTTTATAAGAAATGTAATTTCCCAGGCCATACCCCTCCCCTGCCTAGCATGTATCCTCCAGAAATTTTGGTCAGTTTATTGGGGTAGAACTCAGGAAAATGTATTTCTAAAGTTATATAGAACCGATGCAGAGGGACACATATGACACACATGGAGAAACTGCTTTTCTGTCTCACTTCCCAATGTGTTTGTCAAATACAATGCCTATGGCTCTCTTTTGTTCTGTGACTATAAAGTTCATATAACCTCTACCACGGCAGAACATGATATTTATATCTGTGTTCCTAAATCATAGCTACTTTCTTGTAAGGAAGTAGCTATGATTTAGGAACACAGATATAAACTGGCATTTCCTTACAGCAGAGTTCTTATTTCATATAAAGATAGGTAAATTTGACAATGAAAACTAGTATTATTTTCATTTAATTCTTTATGCTCAATTTGAAAAATATGACTATTGTCTTCCTCCAATCTACATGGATTGTTTTGGTCAATCTGCATTATTATTTTGTTAAAGGGTTTGGGTAATTACAGGATTATGTCTCAATCCAGAACTGATAAGGAGAGCTAGGCAAGCCACTGAGCAACTGTTAGACCTTACTTCAGTGTTATTGTTTATTAGTTCATTTTTGCCATGTAAAAAGGCTACATTCCTTGTGTAGAGTTGGTGCATGCACATGACATATCTTAATTCTTTTCTCATCCCTTTCTTTTTCTTTCCCCTTTCCCTACCTCCATCTCTGGATCCTCTATTTATTTGAAAACAAAAAGACTATCTTCCCTTCTTCCTATTATCTATCTCTTACGTTGCTCTTTCTTTATATTTTTGGTATCTCCTGTAAGAGGAAGCATGTGATGTTTAAGCTTGTCTGCCTGCTCTATTTCACTTACCATTATGGTCTCGGAGTGCATTCATTTTTCTGCAGATGACTCAAGCTTAACTTTCTCATTAAGACACTG
>NW_004524579.1:19309163-19312224 GCF_000260255.1 Octodon degus | reverse complement strand
TTTTTGTTCCTCGAATGCCTTCAGGGCACTTTTGGCCAGCGGGAGAGTTGTGAGGTTCGAACTCCAGCAACCTGAGGCTGACAGCTTTGTGGAAGCGGCCACTTAAAGGACTGAGCTAGGGCCAGGCCCCCAATTTTTATTTTTATTTTTATTTTTATTTTGCGGAACCTGGGATTGAACTCAGGTCCTTGCACTTGACAGGGAAGCGCTTATTCCACTGAGCCATCTCCCCAGCCCCTTATGTTTATTATTAATTAATTGAATTAATTTTTTGAGACAAGGTCTCCCTTTGTAGCCCAGGTGCCCTCTAGCAATCATTCTGCCTCAGCCTCCCAAATGCTGAGATTATGTATATGTGCCACCACACATGGTTTCTTATTTATTTTGTTTTTCCTGTGTTTCTATTCGCACTTAAATTTATGTAGCTTCTGTGAAGGTAATCTGAAGCTTACTTATCCTTTTCTCACCTGGGTTTCATGATAATAAGAAATATTGAGGCAAACAGTATTTGTGAAAATTTGGCTAGCAGGTGCATTGTGTTCAGTGGTTTTATAGCTGAATGTGCCCAGTGAGTACCAGCATGCTTGCTTTGTCTCCTAACTTGCCTCCACTGTGTATGTTTTCTCAGATAATAGCACACATTTTCATCTCTAAGCCCTTGTGACCCCGATGGGCATTTGTTTGTGTGATGGTCAGGCAGTGACAGGAATGACAGAGTGTTCTACAACCTTAGGATTATTTTTCTTTTTGAATGAACATATGTCTCAGTTACTTTTTGCTCATTGCTGGGACAAAGTACCCAACACCCAAAGTTAAGGAAGGAAAGGTTTGTTTAGTTCATAGTTAGTGGAGATTTTTGTCCATACTCAGCTGGCTCCAGGGCAGAGTGGCACAGGGCAGAAGGCAGCAGTTCATGGCATCAGAAAACAGCAAAGAGCAGAGGAAGGAGCAGTGGCTGTGGCATCTATCAAGCTTCTCTGCCTTCCTTCCACACTAACTGTGAAGATCAAGCTCCTCTGAGAAAATGGTGCAGCTGCGAAGATCGAAACTCCTCCACACTGACTGCTGACTGCTGACTGCTGACTAGAGCTCCTCCGAGGAAAGTGGTGTGCAGAAGCCTTCCTCAACCCTTTAATATGCCCTTTATGTTCTGAGTCACTGTAGGGTGGACATTTCCCACCCTAGGGCAGGCCCTCCATGCTGTAGGGGCAGGACCACAGCTGATGCAGGTAAGCTTCTGACCCCTCAATGTATCAACTGCCATAGCATGTAGAGCTGTCTTTACTTTCTCTTAACCAACACCTTTCCCTGAACACCATGGTCCCTTTCCTCAGGCAGGAAAGAACGTCAACATCTGTATCATGAAAGCATGTATTTCTGAGGAGGATGGCTTACCAAGTAGAGCAGTTCCATTGAGACCATGGCAACCAGAGGTCCTTATTTTCACACTCAGCCTCCAGTAACTTATGACAGTTACTACTCATGTTCTTCTCTCTGTTCTGCAGCTTCCTTTCCAAGAAAACAGGTCATAGCTGTGACTCTGGACCCCTTTGGGTCTTTAGAGTTTTGGGTGTCATTTATTCTACAGCATTTTTCAGGTCAGCCTCATGAAATGTATTAAATATGATGCAGAAATACAAAGAAAGATTAACTACTGTATAAATTTTAAGATTCATAATCTAGTTTGCTGTATTTAAGATTAGCTAAACTTTCTCAGAAAGACCCTAGAAATCAGATATAATCAGAAATTTGGGGACATGAGGGCCAGAAGGAATTAAACCCAAAGCCTCACGCAATGTAGGCAAGAATACTGACCTAGTGCTTTTTGTTTAATTTTGACATCATCTAGCTAACTGGCCCAAGCTAGTCTTAAAATTTTCTTGGCTCAGCCTCCCAAATAGCTCAGATTGCAGGTATATGCCATTACACCTAAGCAACTAAATTTCTAAAGACTGATAGGATGAGAAAAATAATGGTAAATAATGTAGAAGTACTTGAACAATGGACATTATTCATGATGGGAAGTGACTTGATATTCAAACAAGAATAATGAAAAATCATCACATATAACTTTGCTTCATTCTAAAATACATCACAAGGCTGGTTGTGGTGGTGCACGCCTGTAATCCCAGCACTCAGCAGGCTGAGACAGGAGGATTGTTGCAAGTTCAAGACCAGCCTGGGCTGCAAAGTGAGGTCAAGGACAGCCTGAACTGCATAATGAGACCTTGTCTCAGAAATATAATGGATTGATCAATCAACCAATTGATAAATAAAATAAAATACATCACAATTCCTCCAGAAGGGCTGGAAATGTGGCTGAAAGTTGTAGAACAGTCTACATAAAGATAGTATACTGGGAAGATTTCATTCATTCATTCATTCAATCATCCCTAATGCTATCTCAAGAAGTTCTGAATAAACATATTAATTTCTAGCCTTTAAAATTGGACTAATCATTCCTGAATCACCTGTTTCCAGCAAATATTGATGAGTTCACAATTTAGTCAGAGGTCACGCAGCCTGATTTGCCTTCTACAATGAATGCCTTATGGTCCAAGCGAAGATTGAAGCAGTAGCTGCAGCAAGGTTATTTCCAACTTTCAAGCAGTTGGCTTAGGAACCTGGGCCCCAGGCCAGCAGCTTGTCATGAAAACCAGCTCTGAAACAGGCCTTTCATGCTTCCCTACCTGTGTAGCCCTGTTTCCCTTCTGTATTTCTCCTCTGCTCCAGATGACCTGGTTCTGCACAAACCCATGAGCCAGCAACTTCTATGCCCAGTGCATCTGTGATTCAAGTTGCTGATCTGACCCAGAATCCATGCTGTTCTCCATTAAAATCTTTTACTTTGTGCAATTTACTCCAACTTCTGCCTCCCATCTAAGGCTGCTACAGACTGTGCCAGCAAATAATAGAGGGAAAATGATCAACACACACTTCACACAGATTATTACATGTGTCACTAGGTGTAGTCTTCGTAGTACCTCTCACACCTCACATTACTATCTGTACTAGACAGACCACAAGAACTGAGGTAGAGTGCCTCCCCCACCCCGCCCGC
>NW_004524579.1:19305875-19306667 GCF_000260255.1 Octodon degus | reverse complement strand
ACTGGGTCCAGTCCATGGTCACCCAGCTATGAGACAAAACTAGCATGGAGTAAGACCATGGTGGAAGAAATCCACTCCTATCCTGGTGAACAGGAAACAAACAGAGGGACCTTGAGCCTGCGGAAGGAAAATACACTCCAGCACTCATCAGCCGCGACCTGTCTCCTCTGATAAGGCTCCACCATGACATATGAGAAAGTGGGGAGATATTTTAGATCTGAACACTAACAGGCACAAAAGCTGTGCTCCATCTTAGCAGCTGTTGAGCTCTTGTATTCAGGATTTCAAATGAGCCATAGTTACCTTTTAAAAAAAAAACAATTTATGACCAAAATTTTAAGCCCAAAGAGTCTCATAAAATATTACAAATGACCACATGAAAAACTCTTCCACAGTAACACAAAAGTTCAGCTCTACAGTGTACCCTTAAAACGGCAGGACATTGGTTCTTTGAAATCTCCAGTTTCCACATAAAGATACAAACAGCTATGTACTCATATGCAGCATTACAGAAGGAATGTTTGTGACACAGAAAAAGAAAACTGTCTTGAAATTTACCTGATTCTATACCAATCAGGAAACCTCTGCCCAGGAGAAAGACTGGTTCCACTTTTGAAACCATGCTCACCTACTTTTGCATGCAGCCTTTATCTGTACCCAGTGGCATGTCTGTGCACTATTATCTCAGCCATGAAGCAGGTCTTGTTCAATTTTGGCCAGTTTTGTTTCTATAACATTAGAACATCACACTTTAACTAGGCCGAGTTCAGAGGTTTATTTTCAGTCTGTGCA
>NW_004524579.1:19295988-19305775 GCF_000260255.1 Octodon degus | reverse complement strand
AAAAGAAAAAGAAAAAGACAATTTTTTATTAAAATTATGCTAATATCAATGAGATGCTCTTGAGTTTTTTTCCAGCTTGAACTCAGAACCTTGCACTGGACAGGCAAGTGTTTATACTGCTGAGCTATCTCCCTGGCCCCTTGATCATTTTAATTATTATCACATTGAGTGTATTTGTACAAGAAAGATAAATCATCCAGAAGACAAGACTGAGTCAAAATGAATGATACCTTCTTCTATATGTGTGTCTGTTAGCTGCACTGATGCCACCTGAAGGTCAGGACATTTTTGATCTGGAGGATTCCTGTTTCAACCTCATGCTTAAACAGTAGTAGATAGACATATAGATACATTTAAGATAGGGGTAAGTTTAATATATTGCAAGTGTCTATTTAATGACTTAATATTTTCTTTTTCTGGAAGAGCATTCTCAAATGGATTGGAATTTTCCTGGTGAATGAATATAGATTCACTGATGAATTAATAGAATTCAAGGACAATAGCTTAAGTGAAAGATGGTGAGAAATGCTTATGGTTTCTTAGTTCTGATTCTAACTATTTCTAAATTCAAAGATAAAAATGGTATTTAATGGTATATAAATAGATTTTTCAATGCTTTTTCAGAGGAAGCTAAGGGGGCCTGAGGGACACGATCCACCAGAAGGCAGAAGGAGTGAGCGTAAAACTTGCCAGAAGCCCGTTCACTACTACAAGTTTTCTTCCCAATTATGTCCTGATTTCTTCAGCTTTCCCTTGCTGATGCCCTCCCTTGACTTGCTCCATGTGCCAGCCTACAACACATCCTAGTGAATGCTTTCAGATATATAAATTTGTGTCACATTTACTGGACTCTAATGGCAACAGTCATGCCCCTAGGTCCCCTGTTTGAGAGGATATAATGATGGTAAATAACATGGTGGCTACATCCTTTGAATTGTTTTAGCAGGTGTGGAACACTGCTATGTTTTTTATTCTAAGTATATTGTCCTTCTTTTGTATCTAAATACTTGGGATTCCATTCTGTGTGCCCGAGTTTTCATTACACAGAAATATATCTCAAAATGAGCATGATAAACTTTCACTGAAGTATTAATAAGTAACTGAATGCCTGTTCAAAAAGCAATGTGCAGAGTGGAGGTGGATGGGAAATTTCAACCATTTTTCCTTTCACTTTTATTGATGTGTTTTTCATAAGTACGCACATGTTTCCAGCACACAATGCTTACATCTACCATGGGGAGCTTATGCATTACATGGTACATCTTAATTTTTATGTTCCCTTTCCCTCCTAGCCCACCTTGGTCCTTCCAAGTCTTAATCCCCTTCCTGTTTGAAAAAGCTCTATTTTCATTTTTTCCTTTGATTCTCTTGTTATTAAATCCTTTCCCTTCCCTTTCCTGACCCTCCATCTCTCATTCCCCTTCCCATGCTCTTTGTTGAAGAGGTCAGAGAACAGTAAGATGAGTCAGACATTTTGCCAATGACACAGACAAAGGACTTTAAATGACAACATGAGTGACAAAAGGGAACTTTGGGTAAGAAAGATTTTCCTGGAAAGCTGGCCTGGAGTATAGTCATTGTATTCTATCATTTTAATTATAAACCCCCACATTATCTCAAATGTTAATTTTTGATAAATGAAATTAATGCAGTGGAATATGTCTTGCATCATTGAAATAACAATAATTATACCATGTGAATTTATGGATACAATAACATAACAACTATTGGTTAAATAAATTTTGTAACACAGGAAACATTTTCAAATTATAGCTGTTATAATTGGGTTAATACATTCTCATTATTGCACAAACACGCCAACATGAGTGTGTTGTTTTAAATAACGCTCCAAGCTTTTCTGTCCTAACAGACCGTGTAGGTGCTGCTTCTAATTCCGAGTAGCTTCTGTTTTCAAATAATAAATGTAAAAGGGAGCAGTCATGTAGATTTATGGTGTGATTTTGTGGCATTATGGTAAATAGTCATAACTAAGGGACTTTGTACAAAGGAAACTCTGATATGTAACTCAAGCAGTCCAGACTCAAATACCATCCTCTGTGGGACAACATATTTTGTGTAGTTTAAGGCCATCTTAGACAAAAAGATATACATGGCATGAAAGTTGTAACATTTTGTGAGGGTGTGCAGAAAATTTATCTTTTCTAGTCATTCTAGGAATTATTTTTCACAATTGAACAGCACTATCCTCCTTATATGGTACCCTGTATCTAGCCCATAAAAATAGGAAATGTTTATTTTTTTTTTCTTCAGAACTGTTTGATTTGGTTTTTTTCAAAAAAGGATACAAACAACTTGCTGTCAAATTTTGGTTTTCGGATACAAATTGTGCATTTTACAACTTTACCCAAATAAATGTTATCTTTCCCAAGAGGTCACTGTTGAGAAATGCATAAACAAGAGTTATTGATACCATAAAATTACTTGACGTTTCTTAGGAAAGTAGAGGGAGAAAAAGTCCTTTAACATAGCGAAGCAGTCTACTTATTGCCTCTGTTTTCAACCTCAAAAATAATCACTTTGAATTATAGAAATACCATACACATACAAGAGAGATTCATTTTTAATAAAAGCCATTTTTCCAAAGGTTTTTCTCCTTGCTCTCCCGTTGTATCATTGTGTCCGTAGCTTCTGGAGCACCACTGCAATTGGCCGGTCCCCTTGGGACCTCTCCTACCTCCCATAAGTCTTTTGGAAAAGCTCTTTCTAAGCATACATAAGACATCTCATCAGAAATGTGTGATTGTACGGTACAGTCACTAACTACAAATGCAGTGTCACCTCTGAGAAGGTTGCTAAATCTACTCTAAAAACTTTTGTAAAGATGTTACACCCTGGTAGTGCTTAGGAACCATCTATTGAACATATGTACTCCACTAACACCACATGAATTTAAAAACATAACTGCACTGTCATCATTTGAAAATGGAAAAGGGATGCATACAAAATCAAAGGAAGCTTTATAAATTTTACCCGATAATGGAACACTTCTGTCTTGATTCCTTTTCTTTCATTGTGATACAAAATACCTAACACTCAAAATTCAGGAAGGAGAGGTTTATGTAGCTCACAGCTTGCGGAGGTTTCAGTCCTGCTCAGCGGGGCCCGAGCCAGGTGGCAGGGTGAGGGGCAACAGTTCCAGGTAGCAGAAGAGAGCCAAAGCAAGAGCAAAATGGGGTAAGGACTTAGAAAACAACCCTGGCTTCCTCCCTTACATTATATGCAGGCTATCCACACTAGAAGAGGGGTTTTGGTCACACCCACTCCTCAGAGTCCTTCTCTTGAACAGGCTCAGGATGTTGACAAAGAGAGGATCCCTGTCCTCTGCTGAATCACTTAGTTAAGCTTCTAAACTTCTCAGGTCTCAAGCTGACACAATGCATCAACCATTACAACTTCCCACAAGGTGGATCTAAATTCAGGAAGACCTGGTCTGCCTCGAGCTTTCAGCCAATGCTCTTTTATCATTGATGTCATCTGGTTGTTCAGTTCAGGAGGTTTAGATCCTTCACTCCCAAGATACAAAAGATCACGCATCATCCTGCTGATCACACATATGTACGACACTTAATCTCACATTTGCTGATGCTATCGGCCCACTTGGAAGACTTGTCTTTCTGCATTCTGTTTATCTGACCCTTTGAACTCCCTCTACATCCAAGAACTTCTCCAGACAACCACAGGTCATCCGATTTCCTGCCTCTCTAAACACAAGTAGCATTACCTGAGTTATTCCTTAATCAGGCTCTACTTGCACTATAGATAGACAGAAGATAGAAGGATGGACAGGTTCTACAGCATGCTTTTCTCTCCCTCGCGGATATATTCTGTCTGCTCATCTTCCATTTTCCTTTCCAATTTGGAGAAGCAAATGGGCTAAGTGGGAAACTAGTGTATCTGTTCTTCAATTTCCAGGGAAGCTTTTTGCTAGAAATCTGCAGTGCCCTTGAGGACATTGTCCTTCTTCTACAAAAACCGTGTCCAGAAACATCACAGCAGAGGGATCACAAGTGTTGGAATGAATAAATGAGAGGATGATAACCAGTCTAAATGGAGGCACTGTCTGAAATTAGTAGTCACTTAAGAAATGATAGGAATTGACTGCTATGGTTTGTGTCTAGTTGTCCCCCCAAAGTCTCATGCAGTCCTGGGGCAGACTTCTAGAGTTTGTGACTAACTCATGATCCACTGGGATTATGGGTGTGAGTGCTGCTGGGATTATAGGTGTGAGTGCTACACCCAGCCTGGGGTGGATAGCCTGAATGCAATTTAAAGGAAAAAAACCTGCTGTCTGTGACCATTGTTGCTATTACTTCTCCCTTTTGCTCTTGCTCTTTTCCTGCCTTCTGCTACCATGAACTGCTGCCCTCTGCCATATGCCAGTCTGCCTTGAGCCAGCTGAGTATGAACTGAAACCTCCAGTAACGGTGAACTAAATAAACCTTTCCTTACCAGCAATGAGAAAAGAGGAACTGAGACAGAATTTGGTACCAGAAGAGTGGGGTCATTGCTATGGTTATACATGACTATGTGGATTGCAAGTTTTTGGGAATGGCTTATGGAAAGAGATAGAAAAGGTTTGGAGATGTTACCTGCAAGCAAAGCTCAGAACAGCTTCAGCTGTGCTGTAGGGAGATTCTGGTCAGAACTCAGACCAGAAGTCGGATGGAAATCTTGCCTATAAAGGGTAGGCTGGAGAGGTTTCTGCTGAGAAGAAGGGCTGCATTGGTTGTTGGACTCCAGATCATTTGTATTTTGACTGGGTTGAAAATTATTTTGCACTTTGCTCATGTCCAGAGACTTTGCCTGAGACTGAGATTAAGCATGTGGGACTGATTAGTCTTTCAAAAAAAATTCTCAAAGCAGCAAAATATTGAGCAAGTGGCACAGATATTGTTGGGGGCTTTTAGCCAGATTTATTGAGAATCAAAAGCAGAGAGCCCAGCAGGGTGGTTTAAAATGTGAGTTTGGCCAGAAAGGAAGCTCCAATAAAACTGTGGAATGCAAAGATAGAGCTGAGAGGATCCCTACTGCCAGGAAGGAAAAAGAGAATGAAAAGGATGGCCTGAGGGCAACACAAGAGGCAGCAGGTCTCCACATTTTGCAGCCTCACAACTGCAAAAATCAGGGATTTTGCCTTGGGGGAAAAGCCATTGAGCCCCATGTTCCAGAATGGCAGCAGCAGCCATTCAACGTTCCAGAATGGCGCTGGCATGGAGCATTTATCCCTGGAATCAGGGTCAGAGTGCTCAGTGATCCAGGCACAAAAAACCTACAACCAAGGGAGAAGGAAGTCTGGTACTGCTCCAGCTGGCAGCAGACCTCAGCATCATCCACAAGGCATTGGTTTCAGGTGCATTCAGAATGCAGGAGATTGGAGGTTAAGAAGGCTCTCAACTAGATTTCAGAAGAAGGCCTGGGAGGCCTGGTAGTGTGCGCCCGATAGGGCAGTATGTAAAGCTGTGAGTGAGCAACCTGTTCAGTGGAAACCCCAGAAGCTTAGAAAAGCCAGGAACATGGATCATCTAAGGGAAATTGCAAAGAGGGAGCAAAGCCAGCCTAAGAGACAAGCCATGGGAGCTACCACCAAGGTGCCATAGGGGCAAGGCACAGGAAATTCACAATTTGCCACTGATTGCTTTAGATATTGTGCATGGAACTATAGGACTTAATGTTTGTCCTACTGGATTTTGACTTGCTTTGGTTCCAATGCTTTCTATTCCCCTGCTGTGTGTTCCTTTTAGAATGGTAATATTTTTCTTGTGCCACTGAATGTTGGAAGTGTTTAACTTTTCTTTTCTTTTCTTTGTATTTTTTTAGGGAAGTTCAGGGTCTCACTACTAAGTTGAGACCCTACAGGATGTTCAGGGTCTCACTACTAATTTGGAATCATAGTGATCCACCTGTTTACAAACTCCCAAGAACTGGGATTAGAGGCACATGCCACCATGCCTAATCTAGTTGCCATCTCAGCAAGCCCTGGGGGTGGGGCCAGCACAGCAGGCCTGGGGATCAAACCCCAAGCCCCTGCACCTGCTTGCAGGTGCTTTAATCCACTGAGCTATTTGGCCAGCCCTAACTTTTCATTTGTACAGGGGCTCACAGCTAAGAGTTTGGCTTAGAACTTGGAGACTTGGGACTTGGACTTTTCAGCACTGCTGAAACTGTTAGGACTTTGGCAACTCTTAGAGATGGACTAAAATGTCTTTTGCACAAAAGGGTGTACACTTTCGGGGGTCCAGGGGCAAAATACTGTAGTTTGTGTCTAGTTGTTCCCCCAAAGTTTCATGCAATCCTGGGGTGGAGTTCTGGAGTTTGTTATTAACTCATGATCCACTGGGATTATGGTGTGAGTGCTACACTCAGCCTGGGGTGGACAGCCTGAATGCAATTTAAGGGAGAAAGACTTGCTATCTGTGGCCATTGTTGCTATTACTTCTCCCTTTTGCTCTTGCTGTTTTGCTGTCTTCTGCCACCACGAACTGGTGCCCTCTTCCATGTACCAGTCTGCCTTGGACCCAGCTGAGTATGGACTGAAACTTCCAGTAGGTGTGAGCTAAATAAACCTGTCCTTCCTTAATTTTGAGTGTCGGGTATTTGTCCCAGCAATGAGAGAAGAGTAACCAATACACTGATGGAACTATGGTTTAATGGAAATTATGTCTGATCAAAAAGTGCAGCTTTACTATTACCTTTTTCAAAATCGTTTCTAGGAACTGTTTTTCTTTCTTTCTTTCTTTCTTTCTTTCTTTCTTTCTTTCTTTTTTTGAATTTTAGGAAAGGGTCTATAATGTTGTTTAGGGTCTCACTACTAGATTGTACTCAGTGATCCACCTGTTTACAGAAGAGCTAAGATTACAGGTACACACCACCATGCCGAGTCTCAATTGCCATCTCACCTCACCCCAGGGGGCAGGGCCCGCACAGCAGACCCAGAGATTGAAACCCAGTCCCTGAACCAGCTTGCAGATGCTTTAATCCCCTGAGCTATTTGGCCGGCCCTAGGAACTGTTTTTCGCATTCTCAATAATGTTAATATCCTAATCAGAGTTACTCTTTCAGATTGTTATCAACTTTACTTTCAGCAGAATTTTATAATGCCATGAACATCAATTCATGTGTGAGTTACAGTAATTTTATCCCACCATGACAGGGCAAGGTATCAGAGAATGGGCTCCAAATTCTGAGGGTTGGTAAATCTACAAAAATAAATACTATTTTGTCTTGAGAACTCCTAAATTCAAACACACAAAACACATAAAAGATATCAGAATACATTTAGCTTCTCCATGAAGGCACATGATTGAACCTAAATTCTCACCCAATAAGCATCTATCCCAATATAATAGACAACTAAGTTAAATGGAGCCGGGGAGATGGCTCAGTGGAATAAGTGCTTCCCTGGCAAGCGCAAGGGCCTGAGTTCAATCCCCGGTTCCACCAAAAAAAAAAAAAAACAAAAACAAAAAAAAAAAAAACTAAGTTAAATGGAAACTCATACATAGTCAGAGCAGGATTGGACTCTCAGGAAGTCAGCCCAGAAGGTGAAGACATCAAAGTGGTGGCTGTAGATGATTGTGAAGAGAGTCAGGCCCCAAAATGGAGGCCAAATAGAGACTAAAATGGAGACCAAATGCAAGCCTCCCTAGAGATAAACAGCTATTTTAAGTACTATAACTGGCACTGCTTGGCCCAGTGAGCCCAGGCAGGCAACAGAGGCATAGATGAGTGCCCCGAACCTCTGTCCCCACACTTCCCTTCCTCTCCCGAAACCCCTTTGTTCTTTCCACACACCCTTGAAATGTAACTCATTTCTCTACTGATCCATATCAGCTAATTGACCATATTTGTAGTCCTATAGGTTGACTGTAATTTGATCCATGTTGTACCCACATTTTGACTTCAGTATATAAACTACCCTTGCCAGTGGCCACCCACTGGTGATCCCTCCTGCAAATCCAGGAGCTAGTCTTTTTATTTCCCATAAAAGTGTCCTAAATTCCTCCTTTGTTCCATGACTTCGTTCCTCAATGTTGTAAAAGCACTAACAGCATATCTGACTTCTAACAGATTGGAAGCTATTTTCCCTATCACACTAATACCAGTTCTCTGATTAGTAGACAATTTCGAATGCTGATATCTCACATAGAGTTCTTTCCCACCAATCTCATCAGAAAATGTTATTTCCCTTTTCACCTATTCAATCATTTTTTTGTTTTGAAAACTGATCAATGATTTGAGTCATTTTCTCTGTTTCAGTTTTACAACAAGCAACAACCAACTCTTCACTGAGGAAGGAACTCTTATTATTTTTTCAGCCTCAGGTCCTATAAGGAAAAATGTCTCATGCTGGGAAGCAGGTGGGGCTGCAACAGCGACTGAAGCAGGTGTGCAGAGGTAGCTGCATGGAGACTGAGCTGATTTGAAACCTGGTTATCTGGTCATTGCCTCTCTGGCATCTGCTCCTAAACTTCATTCATCACGGTCGGTAGAAAACAATGTGTGGTTTTCATGCACTCACCTTAACAGCTAGAGGGATCAAGCCTAGAGGAGAATGGTAAATAGATTTGGAAAGGGGGGAGGGGAGAGAAGGGAAAAGGCCTGCATGGAGCACTGTAAATCTATTTAAAACAAAATCTAAATGTCACGCTATATATCATCCTATAATGGATCTCCCACTGTGTCCTTCACTGTCTCCTTCCCGCTTGGGCTCTGTGTCGTCAGCGTCAGCCATAGGGAAAGAGCTGTACACAGTTTTCTACCAGTAGCACTGAGTAAAAGGTTCTGTGGTATTTTCCAAATTCGAATTTTAAAATAAGGAAAAAATAAATCTTTGGCAGAAACATGAATTAAGCCAACATCCCCAGGCACTGCCAACCTCGCAGATCTCTGGCCCTCTCATCTCTTATTTTTTCCCTGTGCTTCTACTGTCTTAACTTTCCTATCGGGGCCAGTAATGCACAGACCCAATGCCCTCTGCTCCAATGGGGCCTGCTTTTTGCAAAGCATTAGAAATTCACTTATACCAGGATGTAGACATTTAAGGACAGCTTTTATCTACTAAATGAAGGGAGGGGGAGATTGTGACTAATACAATTAAATTATCAAGTGATGTATATACGAAAGTAAAGATAAGTGTGGGCAAGCAGTGTCCCTTCCCCGGGAAAAACCTTTCTGAAACCAGACAGTTCTATAGTAAAGGGAAATTGAAAAAGGATTGTAGGCAAGAGTCAGGACTTCCTCTCTAGGATCACTAAATGTTCATTCACCATCTGCAGTCTCCTTTACATATAATTCTAGAAACTGGAAGGGACTAGAAGTAGAAACAGTAAAATTCCGAAAGTATCACAGTACTACCTAAAAATGGGAAAGTAGGTAAATGACCCATTCAACAGAGGCATTACATTCTGCAATTTAAAAAAGTAGTAGAGCAGATAAGAAGGTTCATATCACTTACATCTTTTGGTACAGCCTTTGGTTTTAACTCTGGATTTAATCTAACAAAAAGAGACTGGGAGTTAGGCTTGGCAAAAGGAGAAGCATCCTGAGAAGGAAGAAGGTGAAAGCAGGCAGCAATTATAGAGAAATAAGATCTGCTCTGGCCTGCCAATTGCAGTCCCAGCCCTGTAACAACACTGCAGAGCAGGCAGCCCTTAATAGGAAGCATCCTGTTTGCACTGTGCCTCAAGACAGGAGTGGGATGGCTGCACTGATAAAGGTTCTGCAATCTGAGGTACAGGATCTCAGGACAAATCCTGAGGGCATTTCA
>NW_004524579.1:19280486-19295514 GCF_000260255.1 Octodon degus | reverse complement strand
GAAATGTTTATCAGTTGAAACACCACACAACCACTGGAAATGAAATTATAAAAAATTATTTATTGACAAGAAAATATGTATATGATACATTGTTTGGCTTTGAGAGGTGATAAAGTGTATACATATATATAGATTTATGGTTTTATTAAAATAAATACATTTATTTTTTGAAGTTAAAAAAAAAAGACAGGAGTGGGGGCAAAAAGCTCACTGCCTCCTGTTTTCCCAGCACCCTGCTTTCTGTGAGGCTCTCATTTGCTCCCTCTAGCCTCTCAAATGTGACTTTGTATTCAGAGGCTTGTAGGAGGTAAGCAGCACATGATATTAACATTCTTTATTAAAGATTAAATAAAAATACAGAAGGAAAGGCATCCTGAGGAGACTCGTCACAGCAGGGAGCCAGCCTATCTGGTGGAAAAATGACCCTCCATCTGCTTTGTCTCCTGTCTTTCCCATTAGAGACTCCTGAGTGCTTTGTGGCATCATCTGTAATCATACTCCCTCAGCAAAACCCTGTAAGAGTTGTGTTTTTTAAAGACAAGATTGGGGCCACAGGAGGAGGAGGAGGGGCAGGAGAAGCTGTCTATGTATGTTGTGTTGGATGAGCAAGAAGAACACAATTTTCTTAAATTTTATGTCGTCTTTACCCAAGTGCAATGTGATTGGATCCATTAAAAATTTAGTCATTTATTTTCAAAGATTCTTTTAAAAAAATAACTGGCTAAATATATGTGTATTTCTGGTGAATATTCTTTATAGGAGTACATTAGTAAATAAAATTTCCAAATAGCTTGTATTAGGGAATGAAGCTGTCTCCTGATATGATATTTTTAAGGACTTTTTTGAAAGTATTTGTCTTCTGTCCTCATTATATATCCATAATATCCTGTACCAGTGCTGTTACTTCTCAGGTCTAAATAATGGCAGTGCATTAGTTCAACCTAAGTGCTCCTTCATCCTCTCTAATGTTTATTGCATACAATGTTCATTGTTTACCTAACTCTATATGTAGTTCACTAAATCAAATTCTCTTTTTTATCCCTGTGCCTGTTAATTCATTCAGATATTCAGTGCTTCTTGATGAACAGACCTTGAGTAACCAACGGTATACATAAACAAAATTTGGCAAAATTACATAGCTTATATGTGAGTTGGGGAAGTAAACAATAAAAATAAATAAACAGGCATAAGTGAGTATACGCATACTGTGTTGGGGTACACAAGAGAAAAGAATTAGTTGTCATGAGGAAACCAAGCAGGATCAGAGATTAGAAGGCAGAAGAGACTCTCTAGAATGTGGGAAAGCAACACACAAAAGGTGTTCTTGAAGAAACCCAGATGCATTAGGAATATCAGCCTGACGTTTGTTTGACAAATTCACTTTTAAACCTCTTACTCTTCCTTTTGTTCTTGCTCCTCCTTTCCTGATACTGAAAAAGTTGTGGAATTAGCTCTGGAAATCAGTAGTTCTCAAAGCCTTTGCTTCTGTCCTACAGACTGCTCTGATGGTCTACCTCCTATGCCTCTGGCTAGACTCCAACATCTCCTAGATGTCCATTTTCCTATGGTCACCTTCCCTTATCCCTGTAAGCCCAGTTTCACTCACCACCTTAATGCTGTCCTCATCACTTATCCATCCCATTAGCTCAAACCCATTTTCTGATGCTGTGTTTACGGATTTCACTAACTTCTCACTTACAATGAAGGAAGGATTTCCTCCAACACTTACCTTGGTCTCAGGCTGTGAGTCAAGCCTGACAGTCAGACTTTTCTTTTATTCATTTCTTTGAGAAAGTATTTCCATTTAACTGGGCCCTAGAACCTACCCTAGCAAGTTCTTCTGAGTGACTATCTAACCAACTGAACCCTGACTCCACCAGGATAACAACTGGATAGTGTTGTAGTCAGGGTTTGCAAGGGAATTTAATATGGGGTGTATAATGTATAGATCTAGTTTTTAATATTCACCCAAGAAATCAAATGCCAAAGAGTGGAAGAGATCTACCCATGCATTAGAGACTCAGAGAAGCCAGCTGAGAGCCTGCATCCCAGAGCAATGTCCTGTAAGAGTCCAGCTGGAGACCTGTAGTCCATGTCAATGTCCTTCAGCTGGAGGACTGGAGCCTACGACAACTCATGAAAGTTTGTATCAAGGATCTGCACTGGGAAGGCCTAAAAGTCAGTGGCGGAAGCTAGAAAATCTGCACTACTGATATGAAGGATCTGTGCCAGCATGCTGAAAGATCTGCACTGGAGCCAGAAATCAACGTTCAAGATATGGACCAGAGCTTACCCAACAAGAGCTACAGCCAACCTCAGCAAACTTCAAGAACCTGAGCTCCTCTAAATGAGGAAAATCAGTGTGGCAAGCTTCTCCAGCAATAGCACAGCATCTTCCCCTCCAGTTCTCCTTTATATGTCTTGGCAACAATCCATAGTTGGCTTTTCACACTCAAAACTACCCTGATTCAGTTCAACTGGGTGTTCCAAGTTGACCCTTAGTTAATCTACCACAGATAGTGTTGATGGAGGCAACAGTTAGTACCATTTTTTGTAATCAAGTGGAAAACTTGGATAGGGAATTGTCTTAGTTACTCTTCTCTCATTGCTGGGACAAATACCTGATACTCAAATTAAAGGAAAGAAAGGTTTAGCTCACAGTTACTGGAGATTTCAGTCCATATTCAGCTGGGTCCAAGGCAGAGCAGCACATAACAGAAAGCAACCTTACAAGGTGGCAACAAAGAGCAAGAGCACAAGGGAATGGCAGCAGCTCAAGCAGCTGGCTTCTCTTCCCTCCTTACATTGTAATGCAAACTACCAGCCCCAGGACAGTTGCAGCATCCACACCCACAATAATCAATCACAAACCCCAGAAGCCACCCAAGACTGCATGAGGCTTTGGGGGCACAACTATATACAAACTATAACAGGAATTACAAGCATGGGAAATAGAATCAGGCCAGTGACTTTGAATTCTGGATCTTACTAGTTTTGGGACTTTGGGGGAAAAAAAAGCCCACCTCTGCCTCAACTTTCTCATCTGTAAAATGAAGGCTGTACTGGTTGACACACTGTGTCAACTTGAGAAGTTTAGTAGTTTAATTAAGTGACTCAGCAGAGAGCCAAGGGTCTTACTTTGTAAACATCCTCATCCTGTGCAAGAGGAAGGCATGGACATTGTGTGAGTCCTGCACCCCCAGCCCAGGGCACCCTGCTTATAATGTAGGGAGGGAAGAGAGGCTGGTTAGCAGTGTAGCTGCTGCCCTTCCCTTTGCTCTTGACTGTTTTCTGCAGCCAGGAACCACTGCCCTCTGCCATGGGCCACTCTGCCTTGGAGCCAGCTGGGTACAGACTGAAACCTCCACAAACTGTGAGCTAAAAAGATCTTTCCTTTCTTAATTTTGGGTATTGGGTATTTTGTCCCAGCAACAAATGAAAAGTAACCAAGACAGAGGCCTAGTACTTATATGGTATAGTAGTCTGAAAATCAAAGAAGGTGCTCATGTAAAGGGCATAATTCCTAATAAATAATATCTATGTCCTAAAAATATTAGATAAATCTGTAAATAAAAAAGAATTTGATAGATCTGGCAAACATATTAAGTAGTTAGGGCCTAAAGAGCTTAGAAAATGAAACTATAACTACTAAAATCAAAATATAATACTAGAGCATTCAAGGTTGCATATGATTTACTAGAATACTAAATTCTGTGTTATAAAATCTCTTCAATTATTTAAAAATGGGGATCATGAAACAGGGATCGTGTCTCTGTTCATGCAGAAGCCAGTGTGTGTATATGGATCAGTGATCCACTACTTCTGGGAAAAGAAGAGTGAAGCCCCACAAACTGAGCTGTTTATTTGCCTTTTTGGATACCGGCACCATCTTGCTGTTGCCCCAAGTTCAGTTCATAAGCTGGGACTGAATACCCTTCCAATAGTTCTGTGATCTTATCCTCTGCATACTCAACAATATCAGATTTCTCTATCTAAAGCTTTAAGTAATTCAAATAGTAAACAGTTGCTTTTCTGGAAGAACCCCGTTTGTCCCCAAAAGTTGCATGTTTCAGCCATATATGAGTGTATGTAGCAGTACGTGCTCATAAGACGGAACACCACATGAATTGATCACCTGGATAGAAATGAACGATGGCATGATTTCATGAGGCATGTGGAAATTATACCAAGGAATGAGAGCCCTAAGTTTGGTGACTTGTTTTTCCAGATTCACACTGCCTGTTGGAAATGCTGCTCATACTGGAAGATGACTGCTGATCCAGCCAGCTACAGGCTCCTGCCATTAGTAATAAATGACCCTGGCAGTCTTGAAAATGAATAGCATCCAGATTTATAACATGGCTCTGATCCAGATGATGTTTGTTTATGTGCAGCAATTAGAGCCCAGCTGTTGTAAGGAGACAGTCAGATTCCCTGCTGGATTTTAGGAAATGTGGACTTTCATCAAATACACTGTTCTCAAGAAATTGGATTTGCAGACTGAAAGAGGTAGGCTTTGTGGCGTCATGACAAAAGGGCTTCATGGAGTCATGAATTCCTGTTGTCCCATCCTCACACTCCAGTTATGATGCCCTGAGTTTCAGCAAAAGCTATGCATAAAATAAAAGAGGACCTGCCCTGGGGATGCCACACAGGAAAAAATGTCTTCAAGGCAAGTACCATGAACTTCCATTTGGAGTAGAGATCCTAACCATCCTTTTTGAGTAGTTTTAAATCTAAGACCTTTGGCTCATTAAGAAATAGTTGAAGCATGAAGCTATCAAAATAAATGGTACAGAGAAGATAGCAAAAAGAAAAGTGGAGGAGTTCTAAGAGAAACTTGGCAGAAGATCATCTTGGAAATAAGATGCAACTCCAAATAGAAAAAAGAAATAGAATATGCTCTAAAGTTTCATTTCTAAATCAATCAAAGTAGGTAGTGTCATAAATGAAAGTATGATGACAGGTCACACTTTTGACAATAAATAGATGGATAGATAGCTAAATGGAGAGAGAGAGAGAGAGAGAGAGAGAGAGAGAGAGAGAGAGAGAGAGAGAGAGAGGATAGATAGAATCATAAAGACTATACATCCTTACTGGCACCTTGACCTGCAGGAAGAAACCTGGGGATGGGCTTGTCATGGAGGGGATTTTCACTGGGTGGAATGTAGTATGTGTTGGAAATACACACTCCTCTCCAAAAACAACTACACTCATTAGGAAGATAATCCCAGTGTCCTGGGTAGAAACTATTTTGGACCTGGACTCAATGGTTTTATTATCTAACAGAGCAATTTAAGACTAAAATTTTCAATATGAAAGCTAGTGAAATTCACAAAAGTATACATGTTTTAGAATCTTTTAAAGATATCATTAATCTGCTGACACTGAACCCACATTTCTTTTAATACACTTGGCAAAGACAGTGTTTCTTTTGTGAAAAGTATGACAGTCCCTACCTGCACACATCATTCAATGACTATTTACTGCTTTGACTTTCTGAACTGGTGACAGATAACAGTAGCACTGAGGTGAGGAGAGAAGGGAGATTTCCGAGGATAACTGAAGATGAAGGATCTCAGCTGCCTGGGGAAGGTGGCACCGTCTTGTCCTGCAGCTGCGTTCTGAGTGTATGAAAGCACTTTGAGGCTGCAGGCAACATGAAGGAAGACAAGCCGCAGACCTCAACAAAAATGCATGACTCTATTTCAAGCCACAGAAAAAGTGGAGATTCAAGATTTAAGAATCCATAGGAGATAAGACAACAGCCACTCCCACAATGGCCTTCACAGACATAAATGGCCATGACATGCAGGCATTTGGGGAACAAATGTGGAAACATAGCCCAGTCTTTGACAAATGTGCAGGGCATCAACCTCAAACAACTTGAAGTAGAATTGACCACCCTCCCCAGCAAGTCAGATTCTTGGGTTTGGAAACTGAAATGATTTAAGAAAATAAAAGCCATATTTACTACAAACTAAATCCATGAACTTGGAATTGCATTCACATCAGAGAGTGATAAGGAATCTGAGAATATTAGACTCAACTCAGATATTAATTATACCCAGAAGGACATGTTTACCTGACAGCTAGAACAACTCATACCTTTTTTTTTCCTAAAAAAGCAATAAAATTAAGTTTATTTGGGAAAAAAAAAATTTGTTTTTAAAAATAGCTAATTGAGAGCTTTCACTTAACACATCTCTCAGTGTTTTGGACAGAAGGAAATGTCTATTTCTGTTTCCTGTATTGCTATGCCTACTTGGTGCTGTTGGAGTAGACACAACTATCTGAGGACTTATAATCACACAAGATCAGGGCCAAGCATGCTCAGTGAGCTCTGAAAACTCCCTGACAAGCTCTGGAGTATCTGATGTGTGCACAAGATCAGATGCAGTGTACTGGATTACACTTAGCAGGCTGCAGTACAACCTTTAAAACTCCATATTTTTTTTCCTGCTACTGTGACCTATTAAAGTGCCCTGATGCCCTGCGCACATCAGCTGTGCGTATGTGCCAAAGGAGATAACTTTGCAAATCATAGCAATGTGCTCTCTAGTTTTATCACACTTAACATGCCTTTTGAAGTTTAAAAACAAGATTATCCTGTAAATGCCTGGCAAGCCACATTTAATCCTCATCTTCATGAGAGAACATGAAAAGACACCCTTAGCACTCAATATCAGCTAATAGTTTCGTGTGCTATGAATTGGAGAGGGGAACCTGGTGCTTCAGTGGTGCGACTCACCCCCGTCACTGCCCTACGATGGTGCTCGGAGAGCTACAGCAATGAGCCATTTCTGTTCCATAAAATGTTCTCACTGGTCTTTTTCATTTCAAATTCATTGACGATTTTGAAGATTGTTACTTCAACTTTGAGGATGTAGAAACTTCCAACTGCAGTTTATTGCAATAGATCTGAAATAGAGATAAGAACATTGTGGTTGTGGTTTTCCTGTTGTTATCTTTTTAAGCTGCTACCTTTACACAGAAGGAAGCTGATATCGTATTTTCTGCACTCCCTCCCCCCCACAACAACCAGAGCCTCTGTTGTGATTTCATGTGTGTGAAAAAGATGGAGCTGTCTGCTCTGCCTAAGAAACCCAAAAGGCTGTTATTGAAGAATAACTCATTTCCTATCTGAAGAAATCAATGCCACTGAAGGGAGTTTATTGCTTACAGCTTCCATGAACAGAAGGCCTGCCACACTATTTGAGAACATATGAAGAAACATCAGGGTTAGGCAGGAGGCAGAAGCAGCAAGAAAAAAGTCTGGTCCCAAGCCCTTAGAAGTTATGCGGTGAGGGTGCACACTGTGGCACAGAAAACAAAACACCATGTTGGAGGCTGCGGTTGAAGGTTTTCAATTTGAGGTCTGTGCAGTGGAGAAGACAGGCCATGGTATGAGCGGAAACAACTTCACTATCAGCTTACCCAAGTTTCTCAAATGCCAAATAGTAACTTCCAGAACATTCAGTATGATTATTATAATACTGAACACTAACACTAAGCAATATGCCTGCTCTTCTTAGATATTTACCAGTAACCCTCCAACTCTTTAAAATACTTTTTTAAAATGAATTTTTGCACAGGGTCTCACTATGCAGCTCAGACTCACAGTGATCCTCCTGTTTTCAGCCCCCCCAGCACTGGGGTTACAGGTGTAGGACGCCATGCCCAAAGTTGGTCACCGATTCAGCATGTCCAGGGTTGGGACTTGTGTGGCATATGGTGCTGGAGTAACTCTTTAAAATTATATTCATGAAGTATTCTCATCAATTTTTTATATATGCTTTAGAAAAACACTATCTTCAGAACTACTTTTTATACCTGTACTAATAAAATGAATTAAATTTCATTTAATGCATTTTATTACCTTCAATACATGAGTGAAAAATTGATGTTTTTCCTCTCTTGGGTTAGCATTCTAGTTTATGGTTGTTTATTTTCTGATTATTAACCATCATTTTGAGTCTGTAACTTTTTTTTACAGCAGTAAATTATGTATGGTGTTAGGAACTATTTCATCTTTTAAAACTATTTTATTCCGTGTGAACCACAAACTATTTTGCCACATTTGAAACACTTTTATTTTGTTTTTGACAAGGCTATAGATAAACTCTGATTAAATGTTTGCCTAAATTGGTAGCTGTTGTCACTCTGTGCATAGCAACGTGTGTGTGTGTGTGTGTGTGTGTGTGTGTGTGTGTGTGTGTGTTTAAAACATTCAATTAGTATTCTGTGGTAATCTGCTCATCACGCAGAAACAGCACATAAGCAGAGGACTTGACATTCAGAATCAATATTGTGCTGAACATTTAAGTGTCACAGCAAATATCAATAGGCTCAAAGTCATTCATGTGCTAGGTAAAATCTAATTAGCAATGCACCCAGAATGACCAATTGGTTTCCAGATTTTTTCTTCCAAGCTCTCTCCTTCATTCACAGCCAAATGCCCAAATATCACAGGATTGGCAGGTGCAAGAGACCTGGTGGCTCCTGTGCCTGCACTCCCAGGGCCTGCGGTGGCTCACACCACATAGCGCAGGATGCCCGCCCCTTGTCACCATAGGGATGTAGACCTGGTGCTTTGTCCAAGTACACAGACCTTCCGCTTTAATTTTATATTTTTATTTAATATTTGGTTTTAATAGAAAAATGTTTTACAAAAATAAAATAGCAGAGAGAATTAGTTGAATATGAGAAGTCTAGTATGCCGTGAAGAAAACTGATATAAATGAAGATTCTACAAATGACTAATTCAGGCTGAGTTGATATTGGGAAAACAAACTTTGAATTTTACAAGTCTGGTATTCCATGCAATGTGGGGCAGGGAGATATTCTAGAAAGAGCAAGGGACAAGATGTGAAGACATGGAGCCTTGCCACTGCCGTGCTCTTTCTGTTATCTTTGATACATACATAATTTCTCCGTGCTTCAGTCTCATTTCTGCCTAAGTTAAGGAAATAATGGAGGCTGTGGAGGTGGACGGCCAAGGAGAGTGTTGTCTCCATCCACTTTGAGTTTGCTTTCCAATGTTCACTATATGTAAAAGAAAAGCAGACTATAAACATGATTAAGGGAAACCCTCTGTAAAAATGTAAATATGAAGCAAAGTTACTCACTGGGAAATAGCCTTCAGGCCTTCTTCCATGTGATTCTCCACTGGTGTCCATGCCAAGCTAGAAAATTTCATTTTTCTTTACATAGTTTACTTCAAAATTAATGCCCAGATAGAACCTATGAATATGACCTTATTTGGAAATAGGAGCCTTTCAAATGTAATGAAGTTACACGAAGGTCATATTGGATTAGGTTGTGTCTTAAGTCAAATCAATCTGGTGATTTTATAAGAAGAGAAATTTGAAAATAGATAAACATAAGAGCAGGGCATATGAAGATGAAATCAGCAACTGGAACAAGCTCAGAAATGCCACAGATTCATATTAACCATCAGAAGCTAAAAGAGAGAAAGGATTCTTTCCCAGATCCTTCAGAGGAAACAAAATAACTGGTATCTTTATTTCAGACCTCTAATCACTGAAACTGTAGGAAAACATATTTCTATTGTTTCAGCTTTTCCATTTGTGGAAGCTAGTCATGGCAGCCCCAGGAAACCAATACACTAGGGGGAATTGAAGCCTGCTATTTCTCTTTGAGAGCAAATGTCATTTAGTGAGCCAAGGAAATTGATTCCACAGATATCAATCTATAATAAAATATGATTAAGTGCTAAGTGGATTAAGAAATAGAAAGATTGGGGACAAGGAAATTAAAGAATTGAATCGTTGATTAAAACTAATTTCTTAGGGTTAATTATACAAAGCTTAATCTCACTCACTTTACTAAGAAAATCCTGAGGAAATGTCACTCAAGCACTGACAATATTAGTACTTCCTTTAAGAAATACTCATGCAAGTAGTCAGTACTACTAGATCTCCCTCATATCCCTGGCTTTTCCAAGGTCCTCACAGAGAGATCTGCTACCTCTCCAGCCCTTGGTGGCCTCTGACCAGATGAACAGCAACCTTAGCTGAATCATTCACAACAGCTCACAAAACAGAGAGCAGGAAGGTGAGAAATCGCATGTTCAGTAAGTACATCAAGCACTGAAGTGATTGTTTTTACATTTTTGTGGTAATAATTTTTTTACTTGACCTTCATTCATATCCTGACTATTTGTAGTAAGCATTAAAGTATCTGGCATTAAATCAAATTTGGGGAATTAGAATTGAACAAGAAAATAAATGATTTTTTACTTCTTTTCCAGTTATGTTCATGTTGTCCATGAACATGAAAATTATATCTGAAAAATTACACCTTGTACTACTTACTGGGTTCCTGTGTGGGTCTCTAAGTCTCAACCAACCAGGGGCAAACCGCTGTCAGAATTTCAAGCCACCAACAGTACCCTTGTCAGTGAACTCCATTCATGTTTTCTTAATTTGTTGGACTGGATTTCTTTTCTGGAAATGCTCTTCACTACAAACTTTTGTCATGAGTCCCCCTAAAGGGCTGATCTCTGCTGTAACACTGAAGCCACACTTCGAACATCCCAGTGGCTAAGGATGTTAGCACCCATTAGCTTTCCTTTCCTAGAGCTGAACATTCCTGTTAATAGGATGGATTCTTTTAAGTCATTTAATGTATTTTTAAGTAAGAATCAAATATTTATTTAGGGCTTACTATGTTTCAGATGTGTTCTAAAGCCAGATGCTAAACCTCACAGTTTTCTCTCATGGAGTTTAAGGTCTACAGAAAGTAATAGACCAAGAAATAGAAGGAAAACAAAGAAAACCGTATAAAAGAAAAATCCAAGTAGCACATAGAAAAATGAAACAATTTCCAGAATTAGCACTTCATATTAAAATAAAAATAAAGCTCCTTCTCTCTTTTTCTTTGTCTTTCTTCCTCTCTTTCTCACCTTCCTTTACTGTCTTTTATGTTCCTAAAGCATAGCAATTTAACAATAAACCTAAACAGGTTACTAAACCTAAGAATTCAGAGAGCTTTCTGATATTTTCATGCCTTCAATCTTTCCTCTCAGACTAATAAGAAAATAAAATTTTATTTTTAAAAAAAAAATCAAATTAAAGGGCCAGGGAGATAGCTCAGCTATCTAAGCACCTGCCTGGCAAGCTCAAGGACCCAAGTTTGAAACCTGGTACCATATGCCTTGCCAGCTCCAAAACCCTGGGTGTGCAGTGCCAGCCCCAGAAACTGGGCATGGTGGTACATGCCTGTAATTCTAGCACTGGGAAGGCTGAGGCAGGAGGATCACTATGAGCCTGAGCTACATAGGCTGGACCTGTACCAAATACATTAAAAAAAAAAAATCAAGGTTTTGTCAGAGCACTAGGGAAGAATCCTTGCATTTCTGGTTTCTAGAGGTTTTCTGTTTTCCTTTCTCATCAGCCCCTGCCAGTAATCACGTTATTCGTGCCATCTCCTCTTCCTTTCTGAGCCTCCTGACTCACTGCTAATCAACCACCTGGATAATTCAAGCTAATCGCTTCATCTCAGGATCCTTAAGTTTCATCTGCAAAGTTCTCTCAGACCTTAAAGTAACAGACACACACACACACACACACACACACACACACACATTGTGGGCTATAGGACACAGACTTTAGGGGAGGATGTGCTTATCATGCTGCCTGCCTGACCACTGTAAGGCAGTTTTGGAGATATGAGAAAGCTCAGAGCAGAGAACACAGCAGGTCAGGGACAGTAACATGGCTGATTTTTTTCTAATGAAAATGGGAATATATTAATGGGCTTAAGAAGAAAAACTTATTTTTTTAAAAAAGTCATCTCTATTAGTATGTGGAAAGATTTAAGTTGATAATGTGGGCTAAATGTAATTAGAGAGAGACTGGCAGGAAATTCAGTGGCAGATCACAGGCATCGTGTGCATAAGGCCCAGCATCAGAAAAAAATAAACACACAAGACAACAGAAATTCAATGCTCCTTTGGGGTTGGGATGCAGCTCAGTGGTAGAGCATATGTTCAGCAAGGGCAAGGGTCAATCTCCAGTCAGAAAGAGGAAAGCAGCAAAGAGGAAAGGAAGGGAAAGGTTAGCAGTAGGGGTGCTTCCAAATCCCCATACCACTTGTTGACCTCTGATGTTCTACGACTCAGCTGTCATTTACGCTGACATTTTACTTCTCTGAATGGTACACCCAGTGTCCTAAATCACACTGCCTACTTCCTGAGATATTATACGAGCTTCTTTTATTTATCTGAATTCCAGTTCTAGTTTTTATGTTTTCTACCATCGCAGTAATTCCCACTATTCATTAAATGCAAAATGTTCTGCTTCCCTCACCAAGTGATGTACAAATGAAGCCCACTCCCATGTAACAGCCAACATTAAAATAATGACGCCTTCTTGGGAGGCAAGTTTCAGGCTCCAGTGAATCTCAGTACTACTGAGAGTCTTTTAAAAAATGGAAAGTTTGCCAGTCTTAGAAATTAGTGAACTCAAAAGAAACCAAGGAAGTCAGTCTAACATCCTTTACTTTACAAGAGAGTAAACAAGGTCTCTTTTCATTGTTTGAGAGACAGATTCAGAGATGAAACTAAAAAAAAAAAATCAGACAACAAAAACCTTTGCATAGCAAAGATGCTTACTACTAAACTATGTTATTTCTCTACAGATTAAAAATAGCAGTTTGATAGCAACGTGTTCCTGTCCCCATAGAGACAATAATGAGAAAGGTTACGGAATCTCAGTGTGTTCTGTGTTTTATGAGAGTTACTACAACAAAATCAACAAAAATAAAACTTTTCCTGCAGATATCTAAGCCCTCTTATATCTCTGTGTATGACAACAGAAAACTGAGCTGTCCTAGCCAGAGGCTAAAACATGAGTTGTCTTTATTATGTTATGCTAATGAAGATGTCCAGGAAAAACTTAAGCCACTTTTTTCTTTTTTTCTAAAGAAGGGTAAAGCTAAGCCTCAACACATATTTGGATGGTGGACCAGAAAATGCTACTTAAATTTCAATGGCAAATTAAACCTCTGGCCCTTTTCTTAAGTTTCATCAACCCCCAATGGTCATCAGTTGTGAAGGGTTTTTTTTTTTTTTTTTTTTTTTTTTTTGTTGTTGTTTTTTATGCGAGGAACTTCACCGAGATCAGAACTCATTTCATTAGTCACCAAACAGGGATAGAAGATAATGACTCTTACAATGGAGATAGATCCAAGCCAAAGACGAGAAGGTGAAAGTCCTGCACCCTGTGTCCGCATTGCCACCCCATCGAAGTCAATCTGTGTTTAACGTAATTGTGTATTTGAAAGCTGGAGAGTTCTGAGTGATCATTAATCTTTAGGGATGCCTTTAGCTCTGATGTGTCTCTGTGAGAAGTTCTCCTTCAATCCCCTTTGGAACGTGGCACTTGCAAACTCCCCTGAATTAAACAGGTGCGACTTTATGTCTTGGGTCAGCCAACCGTCGCATGTTTCCACGGAGCTCACTGCAGTGGCTGAGTCAAGCTCAATTCAGGGTGCAGATGCATGATAGCATTCAAGTTGTGGTGATTGACCGTATATTGAGCTGAAAAATGTTTCTGTGGTAGATGACAGAGGTTTTATATACATCACTCAGAGCTTCTCAGATCCATTATTTACTATAACTCCAGAAGATAGTGTGTGTGTGTGTGTGTGTGTGTGTGTGTGTGTGTGTGTGTGTGTGTGTGTATAGAAGATTTTTGGCCAAGGACATCTATTGTTAAGAGATTAAAAAAAAAAAAACTATGGCTAAGCACTGAAGCTCTTGGTAGAAATTGCTATAGATAGTGTTTAAAAATGTGAAGATCCTTCTTTGCGAACACGTAGATAGTCACAGAACTGTTTTATGTAGTATAGATGTCACAATTCTTGGATCCAAGCCTCTGTCTTTGCAAGTGAGAGAACTGAAGCAAACATGACTGGCTATGATAAAATAATTTACACACTTTAGAGAAAATCTTTTGATTAGGGTCTGAGGCACTTTAGAATTTGCCTATCTTTCCAACTCATAACTTTTTTGGTTAGAAAAAAGTAGAAAATAAAGGACCAGCCAGAGTCAGTGGATTAAAACACCTGCTTAGGCAGATGCAAGGACCAGGGTGCAATTCCCAGCCTGCCCTGCTGGCCCCATCCCCAGGGCGCACTGAGACTACGATTGAGACTGGGCATGGTGGCAAGCACCTATAATCCCAGCACTTGGAAGGCTGAAAAACAGAAAGGATCACTACAAGTCAGATCTGTGTAGTGAGACCCTGTAGACCCTGTACTAAATACATTTTTTTTAAAAAAAGCAGAAAATAAATCAAATAATTAGCATGAAGATACATAACCTTTAAGAAGTCTTATGTTTACCTAGCCACTGGAAAACAATTTTTGTACCTGTAGAATGGATTGCTTTTGCTCCAAAATATTAACTACTTCAGTACTTTGTCCATTATTGACCAGGTGCTGGACAGCACCCGTGGTCACTGGAGAGAAAAGCTAAAACTGAACCAAGTCCTTACTAGTCCTGCTTCAGAAGAGCTGAGGGCGAACATAGGTGGGGTATTATTCTGTCACCAATAAAAGCACTACTGAGACAGTAAATTTCAAATGCAAAGGGGAAGATAACTGTGCCAAAAATAGCTTAGTGTATCCATTAAAATTTATGTGATTTTGAACCTAGGATTCAGATAGATGGAGGAAACAAACATCAAAAATTAGAAAAGCAAATAAAGACATAAGATTAGAACAGGCAGCCCTATGGAGACACTGTGGCAAAAATGCAGAGGAGATGAAATGCCCATTTTGCTTTATAAGGAAGAGTAGAGAACTTCTCGTTCCAGTCTTTGATTTAGAACATTGTTCATAGCTATGCTTTCTACTCATACATATTTTAAAAATTAATATTTTGATATTATTAAAAAAATAGGGGGGCTGGAGAGATGGCTCAGTGGTCTAAAGCACCTACTTGAAACAAGCTTGGCAAAGCACAGGGACCGCGGTTCAATCCCCCAGCACCACATGCCAG
>NW_004524579.1:19278124-19278835 GCF_000260255.1 Octodon degus | reverse complement strand
CTATTTCTGAGTGATTAAGACTAAGTACTGCTTTTCCTAACTATAGCTATTTACGAAAAATAGCTTGTTAAGCTTTATTTACATTGACAAGTAAAGCAAAATGTATATCACTTATGAAGTTTAACTGGCTTTCTCCGCTAAAAGATTTTTCAGGCCTGATCAGCATTTTAACTTACTTTAGGATCACTGTAATTTGTATTTATCACTTTGATTTTTGTTCTTCCTTTTAATTTTAAAACTAAATTATCAGTTTCAGATCAACTTCAAAATTGCATTCACTCACATCCAATGAAGGAACTGTGGAGGATATTGGAACAAAATGATGAATGATATGAATGTTTCCTAGCTTTTTATAGCTTGTGGGAAGGCTAGCAATAGGAAACAATTATAATGAAGAGGATGATATGTATGAATGACAAAGGAGGAACAGGGTGATGTGTCAACACAGGGATGAGTACCTTACATGAGCTTAGAAAAAAAAAGTTTTTCAGAGAGTGAAGCTAATTTTATCCTAAAGATAGATAAAGCAAAAGCATCAACATGGAGGCTTGGTTTAGGCACAGAGTCAGAGAGTGATAGCCCAGAGGTAGGAGGTCCATGACATTTCATTGCCCAGCTGCCCAGCGATGAGCATGCGCAGAAGGCCAGGACACAGCTGCCCCCTAGGCACAGGGATGGCAGGAGAGAGCTGAGAAGCTGAGTTATGGATTC
>NW_004524579.1:19265996-19278024 GCF_000260255.1 Octodon degus | reverse complement strand
CTCTCTCTCTCTCTCTCTCTCTCTCTCTCTCTCTCTCTCTCTCTCTCTGTCTCTCTCTCTCATATTTTAGGGAAGGGTCTACAGGATGTTCAGGGTCTTACTACTAGATCAGACTCTCAGTGATCCACTCATTTACAGCCTCCCAAGAGCTGGGATTACAGGCGAGCGCCACCATGCCCAGTCTCACTTGCCATCTCAGCATGCCCCCGGGGAAGGGCCGGCACAGCAGGCCCAGGGATCGAACCCCTGGACCCTGCACCTGCTTGCAGGCTCTTTAATCCACTGAGCTATTTGGTCAGCCCTTCCACTTTCTCTTTAGGATAGATTAAACTTTTCAAGATAGGTTCTCACATCAGTTTTCTGGGTAGACTTGTATAAACTTTGTTAATGGATTCTATAAAATGATGGTCTTTCAGGTGAGATAGTATTCTACTGGGTAGCAAGCAACATACTGTAATGGATCGTTCAGGAAATGAGACTTAATGCTTGTCCAAAGAAAAATAGCACAAAATAGTGTTTTATGCACATAGTCAATAACAATGCTGGAGAAAACTAAAAGGCAAATGCAATTTCCTCAGTGCTATAGAACTGATACCATGTAAACTGCGTGTACTTTGTGGACAAGAGGCCCTTGAAGATTGGTACTTGCTGATGCTTGAGAATTCATACGCCTTTAAAACTTCATGCTGAAAGATAACGTTCAGGTAAGAGCCCTCTAGGAAGAGGGCTGGCTCATGGCAGCTCCACCCTCAGGCATAAGATAAATTATGAGAGAGCTTTGAAACGGGCTTTTTTTCTGCCCTTGTACAAGAGGTCACAGCATGGGACCCTCCTACCATGTGGGTACACAGCAATGTGCCATCTTGAGAGAGTGATTCTGTCCCAGACCCAGTGACATGATCTTGTTCTCTAAGACATTCTGTCCTCTAAGAGTGTAAGAAATAAGTTTCTGTGGCACTGAGACCATAGTGTGCTTATTCTCCTCTAATTACATACACAGCTACAGAACAGTGATATTTGATCATTAAACATACTTTAGGTCTTACAATTTTTACTTTCTCCTACTTATTACTTTTTGGGGAACAATTTAAAAATAAAATGCAGAGCTTGATAGGATATCAAATTAGGCCCATTATCAGAGGGTCTATATACTTTTAAATTTCATCGCTTTTATTTCCATGCCCTAATTCTAAAATTCAGAGTTGAATATTCACGGTATAGAAGCAGACGCACTGAGAAAGCACCTACTAGAATGAAATGCCTTATCATTCTTCAGTATACTACTCAGCAAAGTTAACTCTGTTCTCTTCTGGCAAATAAGTGCAAGGCCTTTAGCTCCATGTGAATTAGCACAGGTTTTACCATGCTTCTCGTTCTTCTCATTATAAATTGTCCTTTAACTCCTAAGATTGCAGTTTTTTTCATAATTTTATTGAGAAACAAATAGCAATTAGACAGTTTCAAATCAAATTGGTAGGAAAGTTTCAATAATTAAAACATTGCATACATTCTTCCTAGTGGTTAATTGCTGTAAAAATGTGGACATGATATCTTATTTACAAACACGATTTGAACAAATCCCTCTATTCATTAAGAGAATGTAACTATATATCTATCCTAACCACTTTGAATACACAGATACAAAATGGACATTCATCTGTATCCCCTTTTTTGTTAAGTTCCGTTATTTGAATATTATAGGTGTGTAAACTCAGCAAAATATTCTAAAAGAGTCCAGTAGCCCATAATAGTATTGGGTCTTCTGTTTAACTGGCAATGTCAGAAATTGTTGACCTGGGTCTCCTATAGCTCAACATAACAGCATGGCTTTACTTCTTATATTTCATTTTTATACTTTTCTGCTGGATGGTTAAGACCAAGGTAAAGCAAGACATATGCAACAAGAGTTGTAGCTTTTGGGTCTGATAAGGTCAGTGAAATCCCCTCAGGATTTATCCTGAGATCCTGTACCTCAGATTGTAGAACCTTTGTCAGTGTCAACCATGTGGATGAGTCACAGCCATTGCTTGGCCAATGTGCTCTCTATGAAAGCCTGAGAGAGTGTCTTCTCCCCTTGTGACTCTCCTTAGGCCCACTCTATGTCATCGCTCACTTTCCTCTTTGGCCCCATAATCTCCTTGATCAGAAAATTTGGGACACTACCGAGTTACATGATGTAAGAGTTCAAGTTCTCATATGTCCTGAGTCTTAATTGACCTTGGAAGGCTAGGGCCAAAAAGTTGGCTTTCCTTGCAGTCCTCCTTTTTCTCTAATTTGATCTGAAAACTTAGGTTGTTAACCATCCAGAAGACAAGCTTATTGTTATTACCATACTACTTAGGTTGTTAAGCTTAACCTCACTTTCTGTCTTGACATCAGAATAAAGGTTACCAACTACTCCAGGAGTATCAAGATGTAAGTAGTTCAAATGTTCTGCTACAAATCTTGTTTTAATTTTAGGCCTATTTTTGTTTGTTTGTTTGTTTGTTTGTTTTTGTTTTGTTTTTCGAACACAGTCTCACTACAGTGTTCAGGCTGTGCTCACACTTGCAGCAATCCTCCAGTCTCAGCCTCCCTTAGTGGTAGGACTTCAGGCATGCATTATCATAACCAGCAGAGCCCATCAATTAAGAAGTGTAATTATAGAACCTTAAAACTCTTGCTTTGTTTTTTTATTTCACAGTCAACAAATAAGCCTTCTGCAATTTAGTTTTTGCCACTGAGCCCATTCTGATTATGCAGTACATATTAGAAGCTGAGGCCTTACTTGGCATATAATTTGGATAGAATCAAGGCCTATGTGGCCAGATTTCTTAAGCCAATAAATAATATTTTACAAAGGGTTAGTTCTAAGTAACACAATTTCTTCTATTTCTATGAATTACAAAGATGATCAAAATAGGTAGTACTTACAAAATGTCTTATGCTCTCCTATTTATTTTACTCATAGAACCTGCCACTGAAATCCTAACACTTCTCTATTGAAACAGCCTATTAGGAAAATCAAAATGAAATGCAAAATTAACCAAAGTCTCACACTAAAAAGACCTCTTCAATAGTCATCTTTTTTTTTGGAAAAATTAAAAAATTATGGAAAAATTTTTTAAAAATAGTCGTCTTTTTATTGTTCAAACTAGCTATTCTAGTCTTTCTGATTCCTTTTTTTCTTCCTCTCTATTGTATAGATCAAGCCTTTCCCTGAATGTTACCTTACCTCAAGTCTCTTTTTTCATTTAAACTTCTTGTGTTCTAAAAGTTCTTTCAGAATTGCAAAGACTTAATCTGGTCCAGAGAAGTTTCCTTAGGAAGGCAAGTAGGGCAAGGAAGATGCATTGGCAAGATGCGGGGCAAATGCTAGTACAGCCCTACAAGTCATTCTTTTGAGAACAGAGTACCGTCAATACTGCATATGTGCATTCTCCCTGAGAACCATGTGCATGTTCACGCTTGCCCTCACTTCCACCCTCCTTCTCGTTTTACCCTCCACTGTTCACTGCCTCCCTCTTTTTGTTCCACCATCCAAACATGTAGTCTCCCCCCTTTGGTTTTCATTCATTGCACTGGTCCAAAAATTTGGACCTCCCCATCATTGTACTTGTGCCTATGATTTCTACACACAGCTTTTGATCATGTTATTCTTCTAACTCTCCTCTGTGATTGAATGTTGCCCTAGAAATTCATTCTTAGGTCAATAGTGAGATTTCTCAATAAGCATAGCAGTTACACAACCAAGAAATACGCAAATCAGAATTTTGAGATTTAAAATATTTTAACTCAATGTAGAATTTATCTAGATATATTAAGATATAATAAGCAGGACAAGGCCACTTTAAAAAAGTCAAATAATAATTCAGTCAGAATGATGCAGACATTCTAGTGTACTTACTATCGCTGTCACTAGTATCCCTGCCACACTGTCTTCCTCCAAAAAATCAAAGAGTGCCGAAGTACTTTAGCACTTTGGCCAAAATACTTATGTGACAAAAATGTATGCTTTTAAATTACTGCCCTGAAAAAATAAATAAATAAATTACTGCCATGTTCTCTGTAAACAGGTACTACTTGGCATCTTTGCCTTTTCTGTGTAGAGTTTCCTTTTAGTATTGAAGTCCTTGCGCTTACGGATATCTCCAGATAAAAGCTGCAGATGACTGGAAGAAAAACCAACCATAAGCATTCTCATGATTTGATATCAATGTACAGCTGCAGAGATTGCAAGAGGGAAACCCAAGAATAATTTCCCAAGCTCAACAGTTTGTTTACTCAGCTAATGCTGCTATTGATCAACTTCTCCAAACACAGTGCGAGGCTTTATTTGATATTGGGAAATGTGACCATAGACCTCATGAAGGTGTAATCCGCATCCTTGTGACAGGTAGCATGTATTTTCACTGCAGCTCTTTATAAGACAGGGAACTGAGGCAAGGAACATCTTGACTGAGCAGTAAAGAGCTTAATTCACACTCAAGGGTGTTAAAAAGGAAAACTGGGATGAGAAGAAGGACAAAAGAAGCAAGGGAAAAAGATACATATTCAGGATAATTAGGATAGCATACTGATGATCTCTGCTGGTGTTTTGAAAGGAGCAGTTAATGCTTAATTTTTTTCCTTTTATTCTTTTTAAAAATATCTTATAACAATTTTGTCGGGTTTTTATATTTTTTAACCAATTTTGCATGTATATACCTGGTAGTCTAAACAATTAATTTGAAGATGACATTATGCAATACAGCAACTATTGTTGCATTCCTGTTACTTTGTTTTGTGAAATTTTGTATCATTTTTTTCTTTTTTTTTTACCATTTTTAGAGTCTTAAAAAAATAAAATAAAGAAATTCCAAACAGTAGAATATCCCCTAAGTAGCATAAAAAGTATGTGTAAGATTCAATGATAGGTGATTTATATGGATGTTAACACTTGTCATTACTCCAAGTGTTATGTACAGTCAGATAGATGTCATAGTGTGAGTTTTGGTGTACAGGCATATTGGGAAGTGAAATCCTATCTTAGAGGTCAGTAGAAATCATAGGAAAATATTCACCAAGAGAGGGATTTATCGCGTTGTACTGCACTGGCAGTACAGAGACATCGCACAAGCTGTGTGGCTGAATTGGGATGGCTGGCTTTCATCCTAATTAGCTACAAGGACTTCTGCTGATCTCCAAGTTAAATTTCAATTTCTGGTGCTTATTCCCAGTTATGCTTCAGTCCAAAATATATACAAATGATCACAGGAGCTGTTGTATCCTTTATATATATTTGTATGATCATTTTTATTTAAAGTCATACAATTATTTTATTTAAAAGTATGTTGGTGCCATTTTTGTGTCTAGTTCTACATGTACACAACCCTCATTACTGTCACTCCCATTTATTTTGCTTTTGCCTCCCCCACCTCTTTGTCTACCACCATTGTGGCTCATCCATGGCTTGCAGCTCGGCAGTGATCTTTGCTCAAGTCTCTTGAAAAGAAATACATATCATTAGCAGGTTTAATGCTAAATTCATTCATTCATTTGCTGATTTAATTCTGCTCACTGGAATTGAAGTTTGCCAATACAACTTTTGCTCAAAATTTTCCAAAGAAGAATATTTTTAAGTATCTTTGTATTTTGAAACATACTAATTGGCTTTGCAACTACATGATCTAAGCAAAGTTTACGGCTCAAGTCCCATTCCGTTAAGTGAAGGAACCTAGATGACATTTGAAAAAACAAAACCGGCTGGGAACATAGCTGAGCAGCACAGACACCTGCCTGGAAAGTACAAGGTTGTGAGTGGGGTTCCTGATACAAAAAATAAATCATGCCGTGTCTTATGTTCTTGAACATGGTCCTGGCTTTGGCATCATATGGACCATATTTTTTAAAAGTAGCAGGCAGAAAGCTGAAATATCATATAATTCAATCTTTTAGATGAAGAAACTTAATGGCAAAGACATTTGCGTCAAGCTATATGACTGATTAATGAGGAAGTTTGAACCAGGACCTGTCCCTAAACTACAACAAAGAACTAAACTTAGGGTGTGTCTGGTGGAACCACTATCATTCTTTAAGATAATTTCATCTATTTTCTTTCATCAAAATTGCATGATAACCATGATACCACCAAGCACTGAGGGGCATACATAGTTCAAGTTCAAATAAAATGCGGTAAGGGCTGGGGAGATGGCTCAGTGGAAAAAGCCCTTGCCTGGCAAATGCAAGGGCCTGAGTTCAATCCTCGGTTCTGCCAAAAAAAAAAATAAATAAATAATAATAATAATAATAATAATAATAATAGTAAAATGCAGTGGTAAAATGTAAAGTATATAAAGCATTTCCCAAATAAAAACATTATATCGAAATGTGTTACAGTTTGTGTCTAGGTGTTCTCAAAGCCTTATGTACTCACTGGGGTAGACTTCTAGAGTTTGTGACTAATTCATGATCCAATGCTGGAATTATGGGAATTATGGGTGTGAGTGCTGCTGGGATTATGGGTGTGAGGGCTACACCTGCCCTAGGGCAGATATCCTGAAGGCCATATAAGGAAGGGAGAGAGGCTTGCTCTCTGCCACTGCTCCTGCCCTTTTGTTCTGGAGCTTTGACGTTTTCTGCCACCATGAACTCCTGCCCTCTTCCATGTGCCACTCTGCTTGGAACCAGCCACGTATGGACTGAAACCTCCACAAATTCTCAGCCAGATAAACCTTTCCTTCCTTAATTTGGGATGTTGGGTATTTTGTCCCAGCAAGGAGAGAAAAATAACTGAGGCAACATGTGAACCACTTCCCGTGACAATTAACTGAAGGAAAACAACTTTTGAAGAAAATAACTTATTTTATGTTGAATAAAAATTGGTCACATAAACTTGTAGTAGCGGCTCAGGAAGCAACAGAAAGTCAAATCATGTCCTTTAGACCACCTGCTGAAATGGGCCCTCTAAAGCTGTAAAATACCGATAGCATTTAAGCAGCGCTGGCACACCGCATTGCTCTTAAAGGAAATTTTATGTGTATAGGACGTAAGCTTGTAAGACACCTGCGCAAAGCGAATTAAAAATATAAGTGAAAATGAAGTGAGCTCTGCTCCACACAGCAGTTTCTGCAGAAGAAAATAAACTTTATAAACACACAATAATAAAAGGAAATTTGATTGCATAGGATATGTGAGAGCAAAACCCAAAACCTTCCATTTTTCAGTTGTAATATACAATTGTGTTTGCTCCAGTTAATTCTTTTCCTCACCAGATCAGTCTCTCTATTGTCCTTGGAGTTTCATCTTCACCTTATTTTGAGAGTGTTTTATTTATTTATTTATTTATTTTTAACCAGGGATTGAACTCAGGCCCTTGCGCTTGCCAGGGAAATACTTATTCCACTGAGCCTTCTCCACAGAACCCCTGTGGTTGGTTCTTACCTCAGACCTGGGACTTAGTTTTTTGGACTGATTCAGTCTGCAAGGTACTAGTGAAGTCCATTTCAGGACCCAGGGCTTCCTGTGTGCATTTTGGGACCTCAGCCCCACACCCCCATGGATCTGCAGTTGAGTGCAGCAATCCTACCTCCTCCACATCTCCTCAGTTTTTGCTGTCTTGGCCTCTCATATCCTTCCTCAGATCAATTCTCTTTGCACAAAACTTTACATAAATAGACACCAAATATTAATTACTGTTGCTAATGATAATCATTTGGTGCATTTGGAAAAATATAGATCTGAGTGTTAAAGAATCTAATTTTGAGAGGGCCAGCCAGATAGCTCTATGGACTAAAGCATCACCCCCCAGGAGTGCTGAGACAGTGGTTGAGACTGGGCACGGTGGTGCATGCCTATAATCCCAGAGCTTGGGAAGCTGAAAACAGGAGAAACACTGGGAGTCCAATCTACATAGTGAGACCCTGTACACCCTGTAGGCCCTGCCCTAAATTCATTTTAAAAAAATCTAGTTTTGAGCTACTCTTTAATACTGAGTCGTGTGACCTTGACCAAGTCATACAGAGACTTGGAAGTCTGTTTTCTTAATTATAGAAATAAAGACAGAGACAAACGTTCTATATTGCCTCAGAGTAGGTTTAAGATTCACAAGAAATGAGAATGCATAGCATCCCTAGAAAATAACAGCAATTGTCAATATTTGCAAGATATTTCAGAAGAAGAATAAGAAGAAAAGATTTTTATAAATGAAAAACAGAAAGATAGGCATCAAAAGTGTCTAAAATTTCTTGCAGCATTAAGAGACAAGAAAAGATAAGAAACAAGGGAGAAACAAGGAAAAGAAAGAGGAATGGAAAGAGAAAGGGAAGTGAGGGAGGCAGAAAGCAGAGAGGGGAGGAGGGAAGGACACAGGAGAAAAGCTGGGGGAGACAAAGCGATGCAAAAACAAGCCGGCTCCCCAGAGTCACTCAAATTTTCTGGGTTTGTTTGGTTTTTTTTTTCCATAATTTTATTGAGAAACAAATAGCAATGAGACAGTTTCAAACCAAATTGGTAGGACAGTTTCAATAATTAACATATTGCATACATTCTTCCTAGTGGTTAATTGCTGTACAAGATGCGGACATGATATCCTATTTACAGAAACCATTAAAACAAATCCCTCTATTCATTTGGTTTCTTTAGACCACAAATAAGAGGACCGGGATAGAGAAACGCTAAGACCTTTCCCAAAATCTACAGTAAATTCCCTAAATTTTAATTTTTTCTGTTGACTCCTTGGAGTTATGGGATACGCCTTTCCTATAAGCAAAAGCTAGAAAAGTACCATTAAGAAACATTATTCTCCAATATATTTTATGACAATGAAATGAGAAGGAGGGTAAAGAATACTTCTCCTACACAGCAAGGCTACCTACCAAATAGTCTTTCACCTTATTAAAAATGATCAAGTCTTTCAGTACAGGGCTAATGTGCTGAATGGAGCCGTTGAAGCTGTCTGTTAACCATTAAGCTAAATAGGACACCATTTCATGCCTGACTGGCTGCTGCTGCGGGCAGATTGCACCGGCACATTAGGAGAGGGCGTAGGTACTCAAGGAAGTGGAGAATTCCTCTTTGTGACAGCTGACAGTCTCTTGTGATTTAAAATTCTCTTAAAATGAGTACCCATAGCTTACCCAGATGAGCAGAACACTTTCATGGTGGCACTAACTTCTTGGGATAATTATTTGGCTCCCTCACAATGAAAGGGATAACAATAAAATGAGCCAGACACACAAAGCTTCACAGATAATAAATACAGGCATAATATAGTGTTTCTGAGTAGCAGGCAGTTAAATGAAGAGCCCTTTCTATGTTATCAAGCCAGTCTGGCCCGTGCTAAAATTAAGCATTATGGAGGCCAACGAGGTGGGCCCTGTCACTCTGAAGCCTCTATTTTAATCTCTATCTTCTCAATATTTTTTTTTTTTTGCTCTTGCTTTCTATTTCTTAGGGTCAAATAATACTTTATTTAGAGGGTCTCTCTCTCACTCAATTCTCGTCCACCACGAAGCTTACAATTCACCCATACTGAAGTGTTAGGCACTCACCAGTTGATTTCTACTAAAGCTATTTGATTGTAACACAACACTCATGAAAGCTGTGGTGACCCCAAATGCAGCACCATGAAAACACTAGGCTTCAGCAGCTCTGCCCTGGCTTTGTGCACAAGTAGTTATACAGCCCTAGACAATTTCCTTCTTTGCTTATTTGTCATAGAAAAAACTGCGCAGGAATAATTAATCATTCAGGAATCAATTGTGAAGGCAGAACACCAGGCCTCAATGGAGGAAGACACATGAATACTTAAAAAACTTGAGCAAGTCTCATTCTGTTCCCAAACATTAGGCTTCTGTATTTTCCATATTTGTTCTCAGATGAGGCAGGCTTGATTAATAGCAAAAATGTGAGCATGATAATTTTATTGTCAACGTAAGTCCATACCTTTTCTGACATCTACTAGAAGGTGCTCCACAGCATCAGAACCACCTAAATGAAGCACAGGTCATCTTTGTCTCCCTCAGGCTCAGTGGATCACTGGTGGGAACTTACAGAGGTGTTCACTCATTTCATTTTACCAAGAAAGTGTTAGTAAATTATTCAGAAGATAATTCATCCTCCTAAATTCATATGCACTTGACAAAGTAATGAAACAACACAAAGGTCAGTCCAATAATGATATTCTACACTTAAGCAAAATATGAAAAGTCTGTCTGTGAAGTCCATGTAAGTTCCTGTCTGGCAAGTGCAAGGTCCTGAGTTTGGTCCCTGGGAAAGAAAGAAGGAAAGAAGGAAGGAAGGAAAGAAAGAAGAGAGAGAGGGGGAGAGAAAGAGAGAGAGAGAGAGAAAGAGAGAGAGAGAGAGAGACAGAGAGAGAGACAGAGACAGAGACAGAGACAGAGAGAAAGAAAAGAAGGAAGGAAGGAAGGAAGGAAGGAAGGAAGGAAGGAAGGAAGGAAGGAAGGCCATTTAAAAATCACCAGTGAACCTCTCTTTATAACTTGAGAGAGATTAATTTTAGGATAAGTGGCTAGCAAGAGTGCGAAATCGCCAGGTGCCATCTAAGGACCAGCTGTTCTATGGCCTACTAACTAAAGCACTAAGTACAGTACAAGGAGGTGACATGTTAGATAAAAGGAAGATGTATTTGGGATATGGTGCCAGAGGCAGACTTTTTTCAGTTTAAATGGAATTCAGTCCCAGGACTGTGGCTTATATTTGGGAAAGTACAAAAGGCTTTTATACTCAAAATTCCTGATTAGTCAGTGATCATTCGGAAAATCCAGTACCTGGTTGTCTAGGACTAGGGCTGTTCACGAAGATACAGCATAAGGTTGAATTCAAGCCTAATGAACCTGTAATTCTTAATATACTCTTTGTTTCCAAATACTTATCAGTACAACTTCCTGTAACAATGTCTTCTAATTGGTCATCGTGGAAGTCGAAGAAATCCCTGCCGTTCATTTTACTTTTTGGTACAGAATTTCCAGACATGAATAGACACATTAAAATATATACCTTTTTAGTATTAGCTGAACATATACAGATTGGTTCATTGGCTTTATATTCCTCTGGCATTTTCATGTGGGTGATACTCAAGAGTTTCCTCTGATTCTTCCTTAGGTTGTGGATTCCAGGTTTATATGCCTGGTTATAGAAAAAAATGGACAATCTCATCTACTTGTCTTGAGCGCATCAGATCTAAAGCTGAATTCGTCATCTTGATTATCCAGATATTTCCAAGTACTCTATCTCTTAAACACCATGTTCTGTATTTCTCTTTATAATAATCCTATAGCCAGATTTTCTTAATTTTTTCTCTACCAACATGTAAAAAGGGTCAAGACCTATCTTCCACTATTTCATGAATGTAATGAATCACTACTTTATTCCCGTCTAATTGAAAGTTCTAAGTCAGTTTCTAAGCAGCTCAAGCTCAGACTCATATAGATGTTTCTCAATAATCATGCTTACCAACACTTGATAGAATCTATTTTATATTTTATTTCAACTAAAAATTCTATAAAATTTCAACTAAATTTTTCAATCAGCCCCTCTACTGTTAAAACTCTTTTAAAAATATAAAATCCTTAATGAAATTGATTCAAATATTCCCATTAGAAAATTTTCTTTATGGCCAAGTAGTATTCCATTGTATAAAAATATCACACCTTTTTTTATCAATTCCTCAGTTGATGGGCATCTGCATTGTTTCCAAGATTTAGCTATTACAAATTGTGCTGCTATATACATGGATGCACACACATTGCTGTGGTGTGATGTTTTAATTCTTGTGGGAAGATACCCCAAAAGGGAATATAGCTGGTTGAAATGGGACCTCTAATTTTAGCTTTTTGAGGAATCTCCACACTGATTTCCTTGAGATCACACTCATAAGTGAAATAAATCAAGCTCACATGCTTAAACATGGTATTTTCTCCCTGGTATGAGAAACTGAAAGACTAAATAAGTTCTAAAATTTACAATATGTATTGTGCAATGAGAAGAAATTATTCAAAAGTAAAACAAAACAAACAAACAAAAAACCTAGGAGGGATGACAAGGGAAA
>NW_004524579.1:19263441-19264976 GCF_000260255.1 Octodon degus | reverse complement strand
TACTGCAGGTTTTTTTGTATTTCATGCAGGGTCTACAGGGTCTCACTATGTGGATTGGACTCCTAGTGATCCGCTTGTGTTTGGCCTCCCAAGTGCTAGGATTACATGTGCATGATACTGTGCCCAATCTCAACTGGCATCTCAGCACTCCTCAGGGTCAGGGCCGGCACCACAGCCAGGTGTCAAACTCTGGCCATTGTGCTCTGCCTAAGCAGGCACTTTAGTCCGCTGAGCTATCTGGCTGGCCCTAATGAAGTCCTTCTAATCTCCTAACACCGACTTTGTTCTTATGCCGTGGCCTGTTTTTCAAACATAACAGCCAGAATGTTTTTCAAACATAACAGCCTTGGGCTCCTAGCTCTTACCTATCAACTACATTTACGCGTTGCTTGAACTACAGACACTTACATATATTATGCATCCTTACTGGAGATTTCCAGCTCACATAAGTAGAATTTCCCAACAAGTGAAGCTAAATCCATAAGACTGAAGACAACATGCCATATAGCAACTATTGTTGAATTCCTATCATTTCGTGTAGTGAAATTCTGCATAGTTTCTAATTTTATTACTAGTTTTTGTATTCTCTTTCAAAATTAAAATAAAATAAAACAGCTTGACTTACAAAGCAGAGGAATTGAAGATTACTGAAGTTAATTATAAACAAAGGCAAATTCTGTAGACTCGTGTGATGGTAATGTCACAAAGGTCAATCAAGTAACATATGAAGGGCTGGGGAGATGGCTCAGTAGAATAAGTGCTTCCCTGGCAAACACAAGGGCCTGAGTTCAATCCCTGGTTCCTCACAAAAAAAGTACCATATGAAGACAATATTAGATGATCTAAAAGTCTTAACACATTATTATAGAGAAAAGGAAATAAAAATCAATTTAAGAGATTTACACTGAATGCAACTTCAAGTCACTAACTTAGGCATTATGAATAATTAAAAATATAAACTCTTTTAGAAAATGTTATCAGTAGATAACACAAGATTCTATACATATGATACAGTAAGACCTGTCTTGACTTTGTCATTGAAAGAACAAAAGCCCTGCAGATAAATACCAGCACAAATAAAATACATACACCCACTTTCTTAAATATACCCAAGATATCATAAAAGCAAGTTACTTAGGAAATGAAAATAAAGGAAAGGAAAGAGATTGGAAGGGTAAGAATTGAAAGAGAAAAAAAGGAAGAGGAAAAACAGAAAAGGGAACTGAGAACTTAATAGAGACCCCTGAAGTCTCCTTTACCTCAAGAGCATTTACCATCTTTAGTGAACTATAAGCTTGGTTTTCAAGCTCCTGAAGACTGCACAGAATATCAACAAGATGCAGGAGCTGCCACAAGGAATCTTTTGCCACACTTTTATTTCCCCAAGCTATAGCTCAAATAGATGCCTTCAAAGTAAGTTTTTACCACATATAAATCTTTTTTCCTATTCATTATCTATTCATGGAAATAGACTTTTGTCAACATTAGGGAAGCACGGAATGGGGAAAATATTCACTGAAATTTGGACACATGAG
>NW_004524579.1:19257200-19259802 GCF_000260255.1 Octodon degus | reverse complement strand
TTTAATCTTACTCTAAGTCCTGCAAAAATTCCACTCCTTTGTCCTACACTGTATGTGTAATCTACTTTCTATCCACTCAAAAGAAGATTAGTCTGAAAGATACTGTCTTCCAACCCTAAACTCTTAGGCAACATTTCACAATACCATTCTTTTCTGAATCAGTGTGCATTAATAGATGAACGAGAGGATAAAAGAACTGTTAAGTCATTTAATTGTAGCCTTGCCATTTTCTGCTGTGGAATTTGGACATTATCTTACTATACCCAGGACAAATTTCTTTTAGTAATCAAACTCGTCCACTACTGTCCCATCTCAGAACTTCATTTTCTTTAGCTTACCTCTGTAATAGACATGAATTCCACTCTAATGGTTTGCTTAGTGTATTTTTATCCCATTTCTAAAAAATTTCCAAATTTACTTTTCCTGAAATGCAAATGAAATTCTAGAGCTTAAAATCCTTCTGCACTGCTTACTGAATTACTATTGATGAAGTAAAAATTCCTCACAGCAGACATTCAATATTTTCCACACTATATTCTTAATTGCCCTTCCTAACCTGTCCTCCCACTGCTTCATCATGTAAATTCTGGTGCACTAGCAAGTGGAGTGTTGCTTTCCAAATACAGCAGGATTGGTGAAGCTCCTGCTGCAGTCTTCAGTCAGATGCTTACATCTGTCCTTTAGTTTCCGTATTTTCCTCTTTTCCTTCCGCGGCACTTTGCTTGGAGGGCCACCTTCTCTCTCTACATTATCCTAATCATCAGTGTTATGTCACAACAGGAGATTAAGGTTTTGAACACAATAACATTCTTGAGATTCAGTCAGATTCTCTATTCTGAGAATCTGTTCAATATTACCAACTACTTAGGATCATCGTGTAAATCAAATGAAATAAATACTTAAGGTGCCTGACACATAATTACATTCTCAATAAAAGCAAACTATAACTGTTTCAATGGAAGAGTACATATTTGTTGTCTGTATAAGAGAACTTTACAATTAAAAGGCCTAAGCATCCAGTATAAAATGGAAGGTGACTGGGCTGTCATTCACCAGACAGAGGTTCTAGTTGGTTCTCTTATTTTAATCCTATGCCTGGTGATTCTCCTTTCCTCATGGGAGAAGCTTCCAGCGGTACCTTTCACTGTACATCACCTCATTACTTTCAGAAATAAGAAGGTCTTTTTTTATATGTTCATAAAATTGACTAAGAAGTTATGGCTAAGCATTTTTAAATGATAAGAGCAACAAAGATGTTTGAAAACAAATTTCTATTGTAAGATGTGTTTTGTAGCAATATTGCCTTTGACCAGTGCATAGAAATTGTGGTCTTACAAAATGCAAAACTAACTCCATTCCACACACATAGTAAGGCTGCCATACAAATGAAATGAGCCAATATATGTAAAAATGGGTGAAAAGCACAGTGTACTCTATGAAAATATGTTTTTATGAATCAAATACACTGAAATTTGAGGAAGTTATAATTCTGAATAGAAAAAAAACCTTCTGCATCATTCTTGTAAGTCAGCCCCAGTATTTTCTGCATGGGCATATGTGATTACAGTGCCATGAGTGACACCTGCAATCCTGAAGCCATGTTAATAAACATGGGTAGCCTGAGCTCTTCCTGGTTGATGGAGGCAAGTTTTCTTAGGGATACACAATTATACACACTGTGCAGCACTGCGGGAGTTGATGTCTGCCTCTGTATGTTAATGCCTTATTAACTTGAGTCACTTCCAGGAGGCAATGGCTTTGCTGTCTTTAGTATGGAAACATTAACAGTGGCCCGCCCGGCTGCTGGAAATGGGGCAGTCGGCTCAGGAGCACTTTTCCCTTAGATAGAAGTTGTGCTGGTCATCTTGACTACTCTTGCTGTCATATGGAGAAGGGAGGAGCACTTCTAAGACATTTTAAATGAGAAAATCTTTACTGGCTCCCTACCCTGGGAATTTTCTCAAGCCAGAGTGTATAAAAAGACAGCAGTAGCTCACCAGAAGCAATTCTGATATCAGGCAACTGTACAGAGCAAAACAGACCATCATAGTGATGGCATGGTGTTACATGATGTCATCTACATCCTAAAGGGAGAGATAGAAATAGTCTATGCTTCAGGTCATGTAATTTCACCATGACAGTGTCTTGAAAATGACATTAATATTTGTTACTTTTCATTTCATTTAATTAAAAAAGCAATTCTGATGTATCAGTGCATATGTGTGTGCAGACTTGCACACACACACAATCCCATCCCTAAAGGACCCCTACTGAAGCCTGAAGAATCTGCTTAGCAACACAACATATTTAGTACATGTGCTGCTGAAGCAAACACAGTCCAAAGCTTTTAGTAGTTAAAAGTAAAATGTATTTGAAGAGAGACAAAGAGACAGTGAGAGAGACAGACAGACACAGAGCAAGACAGTGAGACAGACAGATAGTCAGAAACAGAACAACAGAGTCAGAGACAGAGAGACAGAAGGAGACAGAGAGGGAGACAGTGAGAGAGAGAGAGACAGACAGACAGAGCAACAGAGAGTCATAGATAGACAGTGAGAGAGACAAAGAGAAACAGAGTGACACAGAGTCAGAGAGAAAGAGA
>NW_004524579.1:19241443-19257100 GCF_000260255.1 Octodon degus | reverse complement strand
AGAGAGAGAGAGAGAGAGAGAGAGAGAGAGAGAGAGAGAGAGAGAGAGAAATTTCATCTCTTATCACTTTCCCCATTGCTGGGGAAAAAATTACTAAGCCTACGATTGAGCAGAAATTTATTTTAGCTCACTATTTTCAGAGCTTAAATGTAGAGCCAACATGATGGAAAGGCCTGGCACAGAGGAAAGCTGCTCTGGCATGGTGACCAGGAGGAGGTAAGCATGGGGAGGGAGGCATTCCCTTCTGAGGCTCCTCCCCAGTGACAGCTTTGCCAGCAGCACACCCACCTGCAGAATTCCCCTGCGGATTAATCCATCAGTGGGTATCCCAGCCACATGATGCAGCCACCCACAAACAGCTCTTTCCGTGAGCCCAGGAGGCTGTTGGGGAATATTGTTCTATCTACATAAATATGGGAGGGTTAGCCCACTCAACCGTTAACAAGTATTAACACAGATTAAGAATATGTGAATTGCTTCTCTACCCAGAAAATTCTTGGAAAGCATAACCCATGAAAATAATGAAGGGCCAGCGAGATGGCTCAGTGGAATATGTGCTTCCCTGGCAAGCCCAAGGGCCTGAGTTCAATCCCCGGTTCCACGAAAGAAAGAAAGAAAGAAAGAAAGAAAGAAAGAAAGAAAGAAAGAAAGAAAGAAAGAAAGAAAGAAAGAAAGAAAGAAAGAAAATATTGTCTCACAGGTTCTATGGTAGTAAAAGTAAAGCCAGGAAAATGTGCCATCCCCAGGAAATCCAGCTTTAGCCCAACGTGTACAGGGGTTTCTGTACACTGCAGGATAGCAGATGAGCCCTAAGGATCAGCAAGTGGAGGAGAAATGACTTAAAAAGTGGAAGGAGAGGTTACAAACAACAGCATTTGAAAGCCAGTACAAACCCACTGCCTCCCTGATTCACAGGTTCACTTCTGGCCTTTTTTTTTTTTTTTTTTTTCCCCCGGTACTGGGTATTGAACTCAGGACCTTGCACTTGCCAGGGAAGCACTCTGGCCATATTAATAGTAACTATCTCATTCATCCCTTCTGGCCAACCATCCTTCCACTAGGAAATAGGCTTCAGAGACACTAACTCCTGAAATTTCTTAAAGCATTGTTTCCCAATTGGAAGCAGTTTTGCCCCAAAGAAACAGTTGGCAACATCCGGGCACATTTTTGCTCGTTACATCTCGGAATGTACACTGTTGGCAATGAACTGGGAGAAGCTAGGCATTCTGCTTCCATCCTATCATGATCATGATGGTCCTCACAACTAAGATTTGGGGGCCTAAAATGGAAATAGTGTTCAGAGTGACAAACCATGTTTTAAAGGAACAAAGCAGTACCATTAAAATTAGACCACAACAGAAGGCAACACAAGAAGTGTGTGTGTGTGTGTGTGTGTGTGTGTGTGTGTGTGTGTGTGTGTGTGTGTGTTCATCCAAAGGCTCTTTGTCTGTTGTTCTGTCCCAGAAATCTCCATTCTGCAAGCATCCTCTGTGCCCCCAGTGTAGTCTAAAATAGCACTGATTCATCACCAACTATCCCTCTCGCAATAGGGAGGAAATTTAAGGCCAGTTCTATCAAAGGAAGAATAAATCTGCCCCTTTTGTACTTTCTTAAAGAAACAGAATTTAATGATCTCAGCAGGAGCCTAATGAGCCAGTGTCCACATCAGAAAACTGCTCCGTTTTTGACATGTTTGACAGAAAGTGAGGAGAAAATAAGGGGGAAAATACATTGGAAGACTAATTGAGCACAGCAGCCGAGCAATTCATGAAAGTCTTGTCCTCTAGCTAAGGTTGTTCTGCTTCAGTGGAGCCATAGACAGACTCTACCATGAGGGCGTCACTTTTCTACATGGAAAAAAAATAGGACTTGAAGTATTACCAAAGCTAGAAGTATTGGGGATGCAGGTTGATAGCTGTAGTCACTGCTGTCAAAGAGAACCACCAAGCAGCAGCTAACGATCTGACTTTGATGTCAAGTACACCATGAGAAAGGGTGCCAGGCGCCACTGTTCTGCTCAAGTACTGAGCAAGCAGGGCTGGAGTTTGTGAGCCCACCATCAGAGAGAAGAAATGAAATAAGCTCTCCCGCAGTATTTCCAATATATTTAAGAAACCCCAGCCCAGATAGGGCCCATCCCCCTGACATGGTTACTCCAGGTGAAAACAGAGAATGATACCAGGAGGATTTAAGAAAATGTCAACTGTGAGCAGAGATGGTGAGAGAAAGAGATTTTGAAATAGGCTCAGGCAGTGTAGCCCAACTCTGGGCTTCTTCGTGATGGTCAGTCACGACCAGTCAAACATGGACTGGTGTTTCCTGGCACTGATCAAGTCAGGCCTGGATGGGAAGCCTACTCCACCAGGTGCTTGATGTTTGATTAATTCTCATCTCAGTCTCCACTGTATTAAGTTGAAAATGAAGACACTAGTAGACCTCAGAACATTTAAGTTTTTAACCAAGGTCATATATACCTATAAATCATTTATGAAGATTCCCTTGGATCCCCTGTGATGAGGTCAGCGCACCAGAGCCAGGCTTGCTGTGCACACCTGAATCCCTGTCCTAGGGAGGCTGGGGTTGGAGAAAAGTGTGCATTCAAGCCTGCCTTGAAATACGCAGTGTCAATACCCCTTGGGAAAACAAACAAAACAAGACAACCTCTAGCACACAGTACACACAGTTTAAGCAACATTTGTGAATGTATCATCAGAACTGACTGAGATTATAAGAAGTTCTAAAAGTGGTATAAGCAACAGCCCTACTGTATGAGAACAGGGCTCTTTGTTACTGTCATACCATGTAAAGGTCACTATGGCACCTGGCTCTAGTTGGAATGTGTCACCCCAAAAGGTGTGTTTGGGGGACTTAATCCCCAGTACAACAGTGTTGGCAGGTAAGGCATTAATGGGAGCTCTTTAAATCATGAATCTTTCACCCTCAAGAATAGACTGGTGATAAACCTAAAATTCCTTGAGACTTCAAGTTCCATTTCTTGTTTTCTGATCATTTCCTACCCTCCTGCCTCTGACCATAGGATGACACAACCAGAAAGTGCTCAACAAATTCTAAGGGTGGTAGTCCTGAACTTCAGCATCTTCAGAATTATAAAAATTAAATCTCAGTTTTTAAATAAATTGCTGTCAAGTATTCTTTTATAGTAACACAAAACAAACTGAGACAACTTGAAATATTTTGCATCTGAAATAAATTCCTTGAGTTAAAGGATACAAAGTCTTTATTAACATGTGAGCATCGTCAAAGATGTTTTCCTATTTTAGTTATTGAAATGTGTCAACAATTATTGTAGAAATAAAGGAACTGTGGGGGAGAAATGACACTAGAATTGGAATTACTGGACTTGCAATTTGTATGCTAAGTGTAATTGACTAGGTGACCTTCTCCAAATAATCAGAGTTGCTATATCCCTAACAGTAGTTGAATGCAATCCTAACTGATTCTCCTCTATTTCATAGAGGCATTATAGGAATCAAAACAATAGTGGAGACATAAAATTTCAAAGTACAACATAAACAAATGACAGCATTTACTAACACTGTTATTCAATAAGATTGATCCGTACACACATCACATAAAGTGCTTTATTAATAAGCTCTTATTCAAATATAAATAAAAACAGAACAATGCAATCATTGAAAGGCAAGCACGAGGGTTGAGGAAATGAGTAGCGTGGAACGCCACTCTGTAGGAACACCTTCTACAGAAAGAAAAATCTACAGAATTATAGACCACACAATAGGAGTTACCAGAGGCACATGCCAAATACTTGAGGCAAACACTCACAGGGAGAAGTTGCATGTGTTGCCTCTTAAAATGCCCACTACTATCCTGGGGAGAGAGCTTGAAGGATCATTATTTTATTGCTTTCCTTATGTCTGAATTTTGCAGGCAGGTGCAAAGAAGCTTAGATTAAGAGTGGTGGGCACCACCTAACAAAGTGGCAAGTCCTGAGAACCAGGATGGATGTAGAATGTGTAAGGGGCAAGAAACGGTACTTAAGTGTGGGTATTTATGTAAAAGTAGGAGATCAGTGGACAGCTAATAGCAAACATAATGAAATGACTGGGTCCCTTTCACTTAGCACAGATTCTCAGTTCATGCAAGATGCAACACATTTCTGCAAAGAAGCTGAAGCAGAGGAGTAGTCAGAGGTGCTACTAATCACAGATTCCGCAGTAGTAGAATCATCTCTGCTGAAAGTCTGGATTGTAAATGGAGAATTTCAATCCCTGGACTTCTCGGCTTCCACCTTAGTTTCAGGACAAGATCAACAACTATAGTATCTACAAACTGTCAGCTTGCTCCATGTGGGCTCAGTTGCTATGCTTTCACCACATTAGAATGTGGTAAGATGCTGATTGTGCTCATTTCACACAGACTCAGAGTCTGCAGAAAACCCAGATGGAAAGTGACAAAGTTCACGCTCTCTCTTACGTGCCTTTAGTACCCTGAACTTAACAAATGCTTCATTAGTCCTAATTTACTGGGGAGACAGTGAACTGCGTCTTACTAGTCATCCTGCCAAATAGAAACATGCCCAAGTACACTCTTGCTTTTCCTAACAAGATGGTGAGCTCTGAGCTCTGTACTTTCACCTCTTGGACTCCATCAACATAATAAAAGGCACAGAGTAGAAGTTTAATAAACACAGAGGAATTTTTAATTAAATTAAATTTAAAGCTTGGATATGTCCATTCAATATGTGAGTGTCTCACAAAACTTTTTTCTGAACATTTGCAGATATACAATGCAAAAAGTATACCTGTTTTTAAAAAGTAGATGGAGCTATACATTATGTGGTCTTTCCTTTCATCTGTGAAGAGAGAATTTTATTTTAGCCTTTGAAGTGAGCCACTGTAGCATCTGTCATTGTGCTTCTGCCGCTCATTCTTCTTTCAGTCCAGCGAGTGAAAGGCTTACTGGCACATTCTGCATGGGCCATTAAACTCATCCTGACCTCCTCTTAAGGGTCATTCGGTAGGAAGCCACAGAATTGTACCCTCACTACCTGCTTGCCTCCATACACATATCTCTCAAGCTCATTCACACTGTCCAAAGAGTTGGAGAAATGGACAGTGGGTGGGGAAAGGCTCAGTGCTGGGATCGCTGCAGGTTTGCAGTTTTGGATTCAGAGACAGAGCACAGCGCAGCACTTTCTTAACTGGAAATCCAGGGTGGCTCTAACAAAAATGAAAGAAAAGGAGGGAAGAGAAAGAAAAGGAGGAGAGGGGAGGGGAAGGGAAAGGAGGGGAGAGGAGGGCAGAAAAAGGGAGGGGAAGGGGAAGAGAAGAGACGAGACGAGACGGGACGGGACAAAACGAGACGAGAAGAGAAGAGAATCTGTGTCAAAAACATGCCTCAAAGTTTTGAATTGAAAAATCATTGAATTGTATGGTTTAATTTGTCATCAAGGTTGTATTTTATAACTGATATCACATTGCTGTTTGCCTTGTATCCTACTATGTAGAATAAGGAGAAGTAGCTGCTACCTGGGACATATGGATCAGCATGGAAAGCTCTGTGCAAATACCAAATGTTGCCTTAAATCACATTAAATGAATGAGGAGTGACAAAGTTCATCACAGGTGACCAGGATTTTCTTTCCATTTCTAAGAATGTATGTAAGTGGGCTACAATCCACAGTAATACATATTCCCATTTCTGTATTCAACATATTTTATACCTATTTTAATGAACCCCACTGGGCATTTGCAATCTTTTACTAAGCTAGAATTGGACTAAAATGAAGACCTCCCAAAGCATCAATCAGTGAATTATGCATCTCCTAATGGTGAACACTTGCCAGCTTCTGAATGTAGCTCTTATCCTTGGCAGGTGCTGTTTTCTAACGCTGCAGTCCCACAGCTGGGCATGGCTACATGTAAGGCGTTGCTCATTCTAGGCTTTTGTTTCCTCTGGAAACCTTTTCTGGCCCATTTAATGCATGATATATTTCCCTGTGGTAGGTGTTCAATGCATCATTTGTTTACTCCTAGTTACATATCTTCTCATCTCTATTCTTTACATTCTCTCCTTCTCTCCACCCATTCAAATATATAGAGAAATCTAAGCTTGCAAGAGACAGGGACCAATATTCCTGCTTGCATCTCCGGTGTGTAGTGCAATGCCTTCCTACTAACAAGTACTTACCAAACAGATGGAATAATGTACTTGTATTTGTGCTTCTGCAGGTCTATTCAAGTATACTCTGAATAAAATAGAAAAATTACACCATCCAATGAGAGAGGTCCCGATTTGGAGAGAAACTCGTGAATTTGAGCAAATATCCTTGGAAGTTAAGAGTAAACATAATGAGCACAACAGCTTAAAAATAGGGAGCGATGGAGAACCATAGAAGCGTTCACTATCATTATGAAGCAGTGCCAACAGCACAGGGAAGATTTGCGCTACAGACAGGGAGCCTTCATGGGCAAGAGCCAAAACAAGACCCTCTGATCATGTGTTGTGTGGATTCCGTCGCAGTGAACATGCTAGAGCTAGATCAGCAAACTTGCACTGCAGGCATGTGCTTGGGCTGTGTTACGTGTAATTTTGTCGGAATGGCCTTTACTTTTGTGGAATTTTAAAGGGGAGAGAATGCACTGTTTTCTTCTGAACCCCTCCGGGGATTTCTGGAAGCACATTAAGCAGCTTTGGTTCTCAGCTCTTGTTCATGCGATGCACACTTGCTCACCCCTTGCTCTAGCTGTGCTTAGGAGTTGAAACGTGCTGTTTTGTGGACAGAAGAGCTGTTTCAAGAAACAAGAGGAAACTAGAAGGACTTTCCGAAGGGATCACAGAAGACTCTTTCTGTCTTTGCTACACATGCTGGAGCTTGTCCCAGTGAGATGCAAAGTGATAAACATTAACCCAAATACACAAGCAAAGCAGGAAGTCCAGCTATACACCTTGGTGGTATAGTTCCACACACGTGTGGCTTCATTCATCAAAACTGGCATCCTTATCAATGACAAGAGCACTCGAACACGCTTCCTTCTAAATGTCTTCCTAAGCTCTTCACTGATAACTAATGCCTTTATTTTGTTTTTCTTATTTTGTTTTTATTTATTTTTTTTTTGTTTTTTATGAATGATAAGGGTATTTTACCTGAAAGACACAGGTAAATCCATGCAAGATAAAGTCATGTTGAATGATGCCTGAATCTACTGATTAGTGTCCTTATGAGAAAAGGTCACTTCAGAGGCCCTTACAGTGCCCTTCTTCAGAGACAGAGAGGCTCAGGCATACAAGGTCACGGGCCACAACCGCAGGGGCTGGAGTGGCGCAGCTGCAAGGACTGGAAGACCTTGAATTTCTCTCAGTTCCCAGAAGCTGGGAAAGGCAAGGAAGGATTCTCCCCAAGAATCTTCAAGGGACCATGGCCCTGCTGAGGACTTAACTTCAGATTTCAAAATAATAAGCAGCATCTTTAGGCATCTAAAACTCAGGACTGTGTCCTCAAGTAGAAAAGAAATGGGAGGTTCTCAACAGAAACTCAGTCAAGGTGAAAGCAGTGCTGAAAGGTTTCTTCCTTTCATTGACTGAATCTCTACCTTGTTTCATTTCTGCCAGTGACCCAAATATTTCATTCTTCTCATTCTTTAAAAATAAATTCAGAAATTAGCTATTTGCAACCTAACAAAGGTTCTAAGATTATTAGGAATCCCAGAGACTTTAGGGAAGAGAAAAGCCAAATATTTCTTGCTGACTGAGGTTGGGCATTGACATTTCCTAGCTTTCCAGAACCTCAGGCCTACTGGTGATGCAGCATCCTGGGTGTTGAATTCAGTACATAGCAGGATGGGAAGGAGCCTGAGGGTGTGGTTAGTCCTGCTGCCCCTGCTGCAAAACACAGCACAGAGCTAAAAAGGCTTAAAGCCCCTGGAAGTTTCAAGACAAATAGAAAGATTTTCTTGTAGGAAAATTAAAATGCAAATTTCAGTGTCTGCTTAATATCCTTTTGAGAATCCTAATGCTATAAATACACTATTTACTCCTAGACATGTGCATAGGTGCATAATTGTGTTAATATGCAGGAGGGCAGCTCATCTTGCTTATAAAATCTCCCCCTACATTTTACAGCTTTACAAATGTCAGGCTGTTAGTCCATAACTCTCCTGTTGAGGACCTCATTACCTATAAAGCATTCATATCTGCCGCATAAAAGATGCAGGTGAGATGCAGGTTTGGCAATTAACCCATACATCTTTATCCAACTGACTGGTCTTGCTTATTTTTTTAATAGCTATATTTTTTCTGGGTACATTTTACAAAGTACCACTGCTTCCCTATATGTTCAACTGGAGGGATAAAATTGCCACTCAAAACAAACTTTTCTCTGGTAAGTAAGTCACTGAAACTCTTTCCTAAAAACAAAAATAATAACAATAATCCAGATAGTCTCAAAATTTGAACACATTTCACAGCTCTACCAGGAACAGGAGCTCTCCAAGTTCCTTACCTGGCTCAACCAAAATTGCAAATTAGGAGACAGCAGCTCTGAATTCTCCACATCCCTCTCTCTTGTGCTGTATCCATCCTGTCACAAGCAGGCTGCCAAGAAATCCGAGCCTTGACTCACAGATCCATTGTTCAGGCTATGCCCTTGGTTCTTGGTCTTTCTTTGCCCCTGAAGATGCAATTACTTAGAGATCTAGATAAATGTTCTCTGGACTGCTAATAATTAAGACCTTTAGGGATTGGATAGAGGATGTACATTGGCAAGGAGCGTGTGCCCAACACTCCATTGACCACACATTAGCATCTTTAATCACTGTCCTTACTTGAAAAAGTAGTGAAGTTCTCTCCTAGTTCAAACGTGGAAACTGACACTCAGAGAAAGCTAATAACTTCCCTACCATTGTCCAGGGATCCACAGGACCCCAAACATAAAGCTCCCTACATGAAACGTTTTGATCCCCTTCTTCAAAAGGAGACTCGGCATTTCTCCTCTGCTTAGACCCTGAATCAGAGCATTTTGTCTGGCAGCCTACTAATTATTTCATGATGACTTTCTCTTCAGGAACAAGACATTAACCTAGAGGAAGGGAATTAATGATCCTGATGAGTGAAATATTTTTCTCATCATGTGTGGAGCTTCCAGTGTCTGAAGAATATAGACCCGCAGCATAATAAGCAAATGCCCAATTGTCTGTATGCAGGAATGATCAGAAAGGGGTGTTGCCTCCCCTGAACTGCGTAAGTATAAAACTAGATCCAATTTATGCTCTCTGGGAAAGTCAGCTAAGCACACTTCATATTCAGCAAGGATGTGAATAGATTATCTCCCAAAGGAACACTTGTAAGAATCTTACAAAAAAATCCTTAAAGAGATGAGAATGTATGTGGCATTTTATGCCAACTCTCAAGTCCCCAGGACAAAGTCTGTAAAACTATTTATCTATCAAGGTATTTTGTGACCTCTCTGCTTTAGTTCCTCAGATGTTTAGGTTTTTGAAGGGCACGTTTCAGTCATTTTCCTAAAAATGTTTCATCTGAAGCAAATACCTTATTTTTGCTCTGAGAAAGTGGTGGTCAGTTAGGTAATTCAATAACTTGAACTTAAACTCTATTCAGACGAATCTTCATTATAGTAACAAGGCCTTTTGAAAATTACTCTGCATTTATTATAGGTCAGGGACTAGAGCAATTAATTTTGTTTCTATAGATGACTGACACATGAGTTCTCTAACTGAGTGAAGACCCTCCTTGAACATAGACAGCACCACCCAGTAGAAAGGGAACTCAAACGGAACAAAAAAGCAAAAGGGTAGAAAAACTCACATACATACACTTGACCCATATTGAAGCAATACATCTTTGTTTCTGCCTTTGCCCATGGACATCACACTGTGATCCTAGCCTTTTTATGAGGATCATAATGACATCATGGGGCACTTCCAGGCCTTCATCCTTCTTCTCTGCTAATGTACTGGTGCCTGATGCTCTGGAGCCACTAGACTCTTGGACTGAGCAGCTATCAGTTTCTCCACCTCTTCACTCTCTAGACATCTATTGTAAAAGTAGTCATCGTTCAATTTATTAAATATATATATATATATATATATATACATTCCCTAACACACACACACACACACACACACACACACAGAACCCTAATACAACATGGGATAGGATAAAGGTATGCACATTCAATTCCTAAAAGCCAATGGAAACTAGGCCAGCATACCACTACCAAGATTATCAGAAATCATCAACTATGGAATTTTTCCCTAAAAATTCATCTCACTATATCCGGTATCCAGATCATCTTTACAAATGTAAATGTCCTGGGAAGGATGCAGAAGTGAGTTTCTACAAAATTAAATTTGAGACAGTGGTCTCCCCAGTGTTTGTTTAGATACAGCAAATGGAAAGGGGAAGGCTATGAAAGGAATACAACAATAAGAGTAAGAGACCCAGAATGGCTATGCTTCATTTATTGTAAATGTGCGTTCAAACTAAAAATGAAGCACATGTATGGAGGCAAAACAGAAAGACTTGAAAGTGGAAGGAGTCAAAAAGGAGAGAAATTAGTAATCCCAGGGTGCCTGGTGCAGAGGAGCCTGCGAAGCACAGCCTCACCTGCGCCACATTTCAGGTCAGCAAGATATTCCAGGGAGTGGAGCAAGGGAAACTGGGAACGTTTCCTTCATATTGGTCAGGCCATCACATATCTTCTTTTGAAAAGTTCTTCACGTGCTCCAGTGTGCCCAGATTTCCACGCAGACGTGAGAACACCTGCCAGAGGCTGACATGAGTTCGTCATCCCAGAAGTGCCAGAAAACGTTTACCGTGCGGTCACTGGTGGCGCCCCTCAGAGCCATGTGCTCCTCCTCCATCTTCTGTCCCTCCCTTGGTCCTGTGATTTTCCTGCCATCTGACTTCTCCCTGCCATTCCTACATCACAGTCAGCCTCTCGGGACAACAGCAAGCGAGCTATGGACGCAGTCTCATCCATGAACTGCTCTGCTCTGTATTTAGATAGAAAGATCGAGGCCCCAGCAACCACGCAGTCTCTTTACCTTCCACTGGACTTGTCCCATGGGAACACTGTCTAGGGAAGAGAAAAGATCGAAAAACAGAAGCAACAATAGCAGAGAATAAACAGCGCACTGTGCTTCACTCTCAAGCTGACACGCACCCCACCCCACCTCTCCCAAGGACCCACGGTCCGGCTAAGTTGTCAGCGTTCCTCTCTTAATAGGCTGAGTCGCACCTTTCCAGGAGTCAATATTTCCGAAGAAGGAGGGCCTAATACTTTCCCTCCAGAGCAGATGGTCACTAATTGCCACAAGTAAACAAACATAGGTTGCAAACAGATACAGCTTGTAGCTCTGAGTATCATTAATTTTCAAGAACTCCCGGGATACCCATTCCCAATTAGTGAAGAGCATGAGGCTGGGAGTGGAACTGAGGGAGCCGCCCCACTGGGGCCACGCAGGGTGCTCACACCTCCACCTAGTGGGCCCTGGATCAGATGGGAAGGCTTAGGAGCCCCTAGACCTTGTTGCCTTTCTTTTCTCATCTGTGAAACAGTGGGTAATAAAATCCCTCTGCTTCCTCACTGAGTTTTATGTGAGTGAACTAATTAATGATTGCAGAAAGCCTAATACAAGGCAACATATAATTGAAAAGTTTAATCATCGAGGTAATAGCCCAATAATGGTAGGTTGCAGGGTAGTGATAAACAGTGCATTTAAAATGAAGATATTGCCGTTTTGATATTTTCTTTCTCTGATCTGCATTTTCAAATTAGCAGCATATATAATTTCATTTCTATTCCCACTTTTGTAATATTATTTAATTCTCCACTACTTCTTTCTCTGTTGCTTTCCCTGTGATACTTTAGCCATGCAGAGATCACTGTAGACTTGGGTAATAATTGGGCATTCTAATTAAAAGGCTTGATGCCCAGGAGTCCTAATACCAAAACAGATGGTCGAGGACCCGACCACGTCTTGCACAGTTGGTGAACTCACGGCCTGCATTTCCATTTTCTGAGTTAGACAAAGGAGGTCTTTGAAGTCCTTTGACCTCCTTGTTATCAGCAAGTTCCTACTTTTCATTTCCTGACTTCTAGGTCTTGCACAAGCTGCTCTCCCCACTCCAGATGCACTCCCCGCTCCTTCACAACAATGCTTCTTTCTGGAAAAGTTCTACTTCCTTTTTGAAAAGTGAATTAAGTCTTATTCTGTGACACTTGCCCAGGCATCACCAAGTAGCCTAGGGTCCTCTCATGGCTGTCATTCTTTGTGCAACTATTGCCAGCCATCTTCTCTACTGGAATTACCACGTGCGTTGCTTTGCTTTGTTAACAGTGGGTTGCATCACAAAACTCTGAGTCAGGTGGGAACAAGAATCAGCTCCTCTAATATGCATGCAGTCACTTTCTCAGTGCTGTGAATGGTACGGTGTATGCTTAAGAAGAGTCTTTCTAATGGTCAAATACATTGTTTCTGTAAATGAATTACTAAATCAAGTATAGCTTTGTGTCATTGTGTATTTTCTCATTTAATAAGTATTGCATAATGTGTGAGTATGCAAAAAACTGATTATAGGAAGTGTTCTCCCCTTTTTGGGTTTTTTTTTTTCTGTATTTTAGGGAAGGATCTACAGGATGTTCAGGGTCTCACTAGTAGATCAGTCTCACAGTGATCTGACCGTTTACAGCCTCCCAAGAGCTGGGATTACAGGTGTGCACCACCATGCCTAGTCTCAATTCCATTCTCAGCGTGCCCCAGGTCACAGACTAACCCCTGGCCTCTGAGCCTGCTTGCAGGCACTTTAATCTGCTGAGCTATTTGGCTGACCCCCAGAAGTGTTCTCACGTTTGATGTATCTGAGTGCATCCTCCTCAAATTCATTGGCTTTCAAGACCAGGCTTCCATAAATGAGTCCCCACAACCTTTCTAATCTAGTACCTTTCTGTCTTCATGGCAAACATGACAGAGCACACCTGTTATCCCACCAGTGGAGAATCTAAGAAAGGCGAATTGCCAGGAATTTGAGACCACCTTACACTACATAGTTCAAGGCCAGCTTGTCTCAAAAAAAAAAAATTCTGACCTCATCAGCACCCTCAAAGCTGTACCATGCTTTGCAGCTCTCTGCACTACCTCTACTGTTCCATGCCTGCAGCTGCACTCCTGCCATGGCAGTGAGTACAATGGCCTTTCCCCTTGGTCGATCACCTCTCATCTTCAAGTTATTTTTCATCTGCTCTGTGGGAATGCCTTGGACATTCTGTATCCCATCTCAAAAATGGGTTCTCTTGTTCTTGGCACATCCCCAGAGTCTTACCATCTATGTGGCAGTGTGACCACAAAGCCTGGTGACAAAATATTTTTTAAATTACTATAGTAAAAACATATGCCATGAATTCCCATCAAAATACTCCTTCTCAATTTAAGTACACTTCTCTGACTCCGTTCTGGAAGTTCTCTTTCACGCCTTTAGTTATCCCATTGTAGTCATGGATTGATTCAAACATTCCCCTTTCATGGAGCTCTTTACTTTGGAGAAGAGCCAGCTGTCCCGTGATGCTAGATCTAATGAGTAAGGTGGTTGCATAGCACCATAATACTTTTATTCCACAAAAATTACCATACCTATTTGAATTGATTCAAGACATCAAAGCAGCAATGAAAAGAGATTCACAGAAGAGTCCTTCTAGAACTGCTTCACTAAGGGACAGAAGTGGGAGAAGTATAAACAGAGCAAATGTTTCAGGGGAGATTAATAGCACTATGTCTTCTACTGCGACAATATTTTTTAGGTTTTCATTTAAAAATTCACTGTAGGCTCTGATGGTAAATTCTACCTCACATATCCCAGTAATCTAAGTGCTTATTTACAGACCCCTTTTCCTTCGCAAAGAAATTCTCTGCAGATAAGAATGGTGTTTGATATTTTTCTTTGAATAAAAGATTTAATTACATGGCCTGATAAATAACTAAAGTTCAATTAATAGTTGTCAAGTGAATGAATGAATGAAATTGGTGATACCTATGCCTAATGCACAGGCTAGCTGGAAGAAGAAAAATAAAGTCCTATTCTTTGGCTTGTTAATGACAAGGCATAATTTTTTCTATTTCTCCTCATTTATTTTAAGATACAGTTGAATGAACATTGAACATATTTTTGCTAAATTAACTGTACATTCCTTTCCTTGGAAGGCATATGTATGTGAACCACCCTCCCTTTAGCCCTCAGGCCCCTAAACACCCACGGTGCAAACTCAAGTTCCAATCTCTTGAAACAAATTTGAGCATCTTTTTTCAAGACCATCTTGAAAAGAGACTTTTCTTGACTACACTACTACTGCTAACAAAAAGAAATTTTGCAACTACGTACAAAAATGGTCTATCATATCTGTGGCTTACAGAGCTTGGGAAGGAATAACAGTGATTGTGAGAATTCAAGAGTAATCTCAGCACATGCTAAAATTTAAAGACTCCTATGGTAGGAGAAGAGATGTGTGGCCTGGATAACAAGTTTTAAATCTTCATTTCAGCATAGTTCCTAACGCATGCAGTGTGGATAAAAAAAATCTTTTTCTCACCAAGATGGACAGATTTTTCCATTCCTTTTTCTAAAGCATTCTATTATGTAGCTCTGGAAAGGCTACTAATTAAAAGCAAGTGTTGGAAAGACTATTATGACATAAATTATTACATGTTTAAGTAATCACATCCCCTAAATTATTTTAATGCAAAATTTTTATGTTACTATTCTGAGCCAAATTTTAAAGAAAAAGCAAATATATTTGCTTGCTGAAACCCTAAACCTAAAATAAAAGTAAATGTCAGCACTTATAGCACATGGTTGTTCTAGAAGTAGTCTATAAAAAAATAAATGACTGAAAACATTCTTTTACAGGGCGTGAAGTGTGACATCCTCCTTTCTAAGGAAAATCTTGCTCCAGCCTCCTATAATTGAAACATATTACCATGCCCACGAATGCAGACATAGTTCTTTTGAATCAAAGTCTTCCCCAGTCTCATAATTGTGGTTATTAGTATCATCATCAATTAATGCTTACTGAGCACCAGGGATCAATGCTTTGCTGGGCTCGATGGCACTTCCCTTGGCAGAGGCTGATGGGGTGTGAAGGAGGAGGCTGAAGTCTCCAGGGTTCTGTTCCACATCATCCAGAGAGTCCAATTTCCCCAACACAATAAGAACACCTTTGTTCTTATGCAAAGGAGGAAAAACCTAGTTTTTCACCAAGAGAAAAAAGTTTTGTTGCTTGTAAACACTTCAAAATAATCTTCTAGGAGAATTGAGCTTCGAGGCCCTTCCTGCTCCTCTCCTCTCCTCTCCTCCTCCTTCTCCTTTTTTTCCTCATTTTCTTCATGACTCCTATAGTTTGGATCTGAAATGCTCCCCACATACTCATAGTGAAAAGCTTGGTCTTCAGCTTTTGCTTTTGAGAGGTGGTAGAAACTTTAAGAAGTGGGGCCTAGGACAGGACATTCTTCTCTCTCTCTCTCTCTCTCTCTCTCTCTCTCTCTCTCTCTCTCTCTGTCTCTCTGCCTCTGTCCTTATCTCCCAGTGTCCTTATCTCCCAGTTTCTGTGGATTTTTCTGTCTGTCTCTCTGTTACTGTCTGTCTCACCCTTCTCTCTATCTCTCT
>NW_004524579.1:19239998-19240638 GCF_000260255.1 Octodon degus | reverse complement strand
ACTCATGCAGCCCACAAAACATGCACTGATTATTCTATTGTGTGACATTTTGGTGGTTGGTTCTTTGAGGAGAAACTGCTCACAGTCTCTTCACAATAGCTCTGACCCATGTGATTTTATCTAAGTAGCTTGCAGATCAAGTCAGTTTTCTAAAGCTGGCCTGTAGGACTTTTGAGAAGAAAAGAGAACCAATATTATAGTTCTTTTTCTTACTTCTCATATTTCTTAAGAAAACACCCTGAGAAAGATGTTTCTTTTTTGTTTGTTTGTTTGTTTGTTTTAATGTATTGGTTGTTACAGGGTCTTACTATGCAGCTTGGACTCATAGTGATCCTCCTGATTTCAGCCTCCCCAGGGCTGGGATTATAGGTGTGCACCAGTACTGTTCCAATTCTGGCCAGCTCAGCCTGCCCTGGGGGAGGGGTTGGCATGGTGTGTGCTGCGGGGATTGAACCACAGACCCTGCACTTGCATAAGCTTGCCTAAGCAGTCACTTTAGTCCAGCCTCCTGAACAAGTTTTGGAAGCCAAATTTAAAGTTAAACATGGTTTTATCTCAAACTTGATTGTTTTCCTACTTTGTCTTTCTATTGGGATATTTCTTCTCTTCTTTCCTTTCTCCTCCCAAACTCCCCAAAAAC
>NW_004524579.1:19237857-19239628 GCF_000260255.1 Octodon degus | reverse complement strand
TTTTGTAGCTCCCCATTGACCTGCAGCAGCGCTGGTCTGGGTTGCCTTGAGTATGTGGGAATGGAACCACCGCTCAAAGAAACTGACTGCCTCCTTTAAGCAGGCACTTAAACAACTGAGCTAATGGGTGGGCCCCCTGTCACAGTTATTTCTTAATAACTAATTAAGCCTTCATTTTAACATCATTATCATAGGCTAAAGTATTTCTGACCTGAGTGAATTAATAGGAACACAATCTGTTTGGAGCAAGAAAATTTGCCCTCTTGCAATCATATCTCAGTTTCTGGATTTGCCACCAGAGCATAACTAAATTAAATGAAGTGGTGACTTTCATCAGTGCTAGCACCTTGCATCATTTCTTCTTCATGGTCTTTCCCTGCCAACCCTGGCAATGAATCCTTTCCGCTCTCTGCAGGGATGAGGTTGCCTAGGCGCCTCGCTTTCTCCTTGAGGATGTGGATGCCCTTCAGCTTTCGTCCTTCCAAGTAAGGTTTGGTTGGAAGCCGCTTAGCTAGCTAACATACAAAGACTGAAATCTTTCAAATGCCTTCTGCTGAAGATTTTTTAATACCGCACAAGGGGTAGAAACAAACGTCAGAGTTTTGATTCAGTTAATCCTTAGCTAATCATGAGTGAATAGTTTAGCTGAAGTTCAGTTTACATTTCTGGCTTATTACTGCACAAGGTCTGATTATGTAAAAATCATCTGATCCAATTTTAGGAAGTATCTCAGTGCTCACTTTTGAAAATTAGTGTCTTATATCATAAAACTCTAAATAAAAACTAGTGTATAGAGTTATGAGATATATTTATTGTGGTTCTTGAAATAAACTATGAATATTGGTCCCTATGGTAAGAGCCGTAGATATTTTAGATATTAAAAGTTATAGTGAAATAAGCATATGACTACCCTAGCTGAGCACTAATGTGAAAAGAATATTGATTTGCATTATGAATTCAGTAATTTAAGATCATAAGAATGTTGGCATTGGAATGAAGAGGGCCCTGGAGATCGGACTGGTATATTAGAACCTGAAGGATAGATTCTTTCAATAGATTCCAAAGAATTCTCCCCCAGTCCTACGGGTACTGAGGGTAAGAGAGCAAAGATTTCATTTCTTCAGTGCAAGATTTTAATTTCCTGGAGGTAACATTTTCTGCTCATCATTGGCACCAACACCTTGCTTTGAAATTCTTTGCACATAAACCAATGATCAAAGTTTTCACATAATAAGAATGGAGATTTTAAAACCTGAAAAAATGAGTCTTCCCCCGACCAGCACTCCTTCACTGCCAAGCACCTACTGAGCACCTGCTGCCAGCCCATCCTCAGGAGGCGGTGCTGACAATGGTGGTGAGTCCCAGCAGTGAGAGCTCTGCTTGAGCCCTTACCGTTTTCAGGGGAGTTCAAGAAAGTCAGCAAGTGAGATGGAATGGTGACTGCAGGGGAGAGAAACACTGTACACAGAGAATGAGGAGCACGGTGTGAAAGGAAGTTTCCAAAGCATCTCTAGAGACCAAGTCCTTTTTAAAAAAATTTTATTCATTTTAATGAGAAAAAAAGATAAGCTAGCAATTAAACAGTTTCAAAACAGGTTAGTGGGACAGTTATACTAATTAATACATTATATGTTGTTGTTTTCCTAGTGGTTACTCAGAGGACATGATGCAGATATGATATCTTGTTTATACAATATTAGTACAAGCCTTTCTTCTCAATGAACAAGGATAGAGAGCTGTGTATCTATCCTAATATATATATATATATATA
>NW_004524579.1:19214364-19237427 GCF_000260255.1 Octodon degus | reverse complement strand
CTATGGGACAACAGTGGGACATGCAGAGGTGTCCACAGGTATGATGGCCATGAGAAAAGGTGTGCAGGGAGCAGGCAGAGGGAGGCAGGCACAGTGACTCAGCCGATACTTCTCTTCTCAGGGTTCTTCTCATGGAAGAACGCCTTCCTTGGACTTTGCTGTAGCCTCACCCATTTCCTGGCATCCTTGCTTCTATTTCCTCTTCATTCCTCACTTCCATTCAAAATGGTGTCTTATGGCAGAGTGCTAGCAATTTCCCCATCTTAGGCAGACTGTCAGGGCTGTCCAAGCTCCTCAAGCTTAGCTTCCGTGAACTCTAACTTCTGGATCCCTCTCCTAAAGCTCTCGTTTCATACATCCTTTGCTATATATATACCACACACTTTGTCACCCTCACAAGTTTGTTTAGACTTTTCTCAAATTGACATCTTAGTTAGGTACAGGCTTCCAAGCTCAACCCATATCATCATTTTAAAGTGTTCTTAAATATGTGTAAAACACTAAGATCTAAAGCCAGACTTGTCTTCAATGTCTTCTTAATTTATTATAGCCTGATATGTTGCTCTTTCCTTTCAAAATTTGTGGCAATTCTTATCTGTCTAATTCAGTTTTCTATGAAGTTCTGCTTTTCAGTATCTTCTTTGGTAATGCTATGAAGTGTTATTGCTACAGCTTGTGTCCAGATGATCCCCAAAGCTTCGTGCAGTCATGGGTGCAGAATATTAAAGGTGGCTGAACCTGACATGTGTGATTGATGCACAGTTCAGTGCTAGGATTAAGGGTGCTAGGATTACCAGTGTGTGTCTACTCCATCAGCCCACTGTTTGGATTGGCACTGTCCTCATCCTAGGAACAATAAAAAGAGAAAGAGGCTTGTCTTCCCCTTGCTTGTTGCTTTTACTGTCTTCTGCTGGCTGTTAATTGGGTCTTCTCTGTGATGTCCCTCTGCCAGGTCACACTGCCCAGGAGCCAGCCAACGCTGAATTGAAGCCTCTACACACTGAGCTAAAGAAATGTTTCCTCCTTTAGCTTTGGGTGTCAGGTACTTTGTCTCAACAATGAGAAAAATGATCTGAATATGCCGCCACCTACTAAGTATACAAAAGGATGTTAGGTGAGTCTTATCTCTGATCTAGGAGTTCCATGCTTAAGTACCTCTATAGAAGAAATGAGCATAATGGTGTAGCCTTAGCAAAAATGGAAAGTCAATTAAATTCGTACTCCAAGACTTCCCAGAAATATTTATATAATGTACATTGAGACTCAGCTCTATTGACTCAGAAACAGAAACTTTCAAGAGGTAAAATTATACAAGTAAGGTGGGGAAGGTATCTCAGTGGTCTAAGTGGCTGCCTGGCAAGCGAAAGGATCTGGATTCAATCCCCAATACTGTATGCTATGACAGCCACGGAACCCCACGTGCGCCGTGCTGGCCACAGAAGCCAGGCATGGTGGCACATGCCTGTGTATCCAGTACTGAGGAGGCTGAGACAGGAAGATCACTATGAGTACAAGCTATGTAGTGAGACCCTGGACCAAATAAATAAATAATAAATAAATAAATAAAACTTTAAAATAATTACACAGGCAAATTAATGATACTCTGAGTGATGAATGGAATGGTATAGAAATAGAAATATATGAGAGACACCCAAGAAGCTGTATAGTCAATATGAAGTAGGAACAGCGTAAAAGTAAGGCTGTTTAAATAAATGATGTACTGATGACTAGTTCCTTTAGCTTCAGAACCTGTCCTAGTAAGTTTTCCAATTGGTATACAGTTAGGAGAGTTGACCTACAATTATTCAAACCTATTTTCTTTATGCTGAAAAATCTAAAAGAAAATGCTGTTAAATATGCAAAAGTATAGACAAAGTAGCACAAATGCTTATAGACACCTGAACCAGTTTTATTAAATTTGTATTAGCATTTTTTCATTAAATCAGATCTTTTAAAGAACTAGATACTCATAGATACTTTCTAAGTAAAACTTTCTGAAAGATAAAAACTCCCTGGTTCTTTTCTTGCCATGCTTCTCAAGAACAAAGTTGGTGTTTAACATTCCTGTTCATGTTTTATACTGTTATCAAACATGTTAACTGTACATACATATTTATATGTATTAATCTATAAAAGCATGTAATGTGTTTTGCTGATTGTCAAATTCTATACAAATAATTAACATGGAACATATCTCATTTGCCAACTTTTTTGTTAAATACATTTCTTTCTCTTTATGTATGTTTACATAGTTGGATAATTCATTTAAAAACATTTGAATAATGCTTTATTAGTAGACTTTTTAATTATAGCGATTATATTTTTCATCAGTTAGGCTTTCCAATTAGTTAATTTTCATGTCTAATATTTGAACATTATTTCTTTTGAATTGTGCTGTGGTTTCTCATTCTTCATGAAATCATTTCTTTTCTTATCCCATGTTAATATATATTAGATACTCGGAACAATCTCTAAAGCAAAGTGAAATTGACAATAAGAACAACATAATGAAACTGGTCCTCAGAGGAATTAAACAATTTGTAGTGTCTCATCACGACCAAGTGGAATAACTGAGATCCAAAAGGACCTATGCTCTTATTATCCTTCCCACTGCCACAAGAAAACAATGTACTGTGACAGTCCTCACACTACTCAGTCACTTGGACAATGATGATGGCATCAGGAAATGATGGAGACCAAGTAGAAATGCTGTAGGCTTCACATCCGAGTGCATGAAAGGGAAAGTTAAATCATTTTGACTATTGTGCCTCATTCTCACTATAATGGCTAATCTTGGTTGTTAATGGGATTAAGAAATGCCTGGGGAAATAGCAAAGCACATTTTTTGATGTCTCTTTGGGAGGGGAAGATGGGCATGCAAAAAAATACACTGAGGCGGAAGACCCAACAAGAGTGTGACAGCATCACACAGTAGACTGCATGTGCAGAAAAGAAAGCCTGCAAACATAGGCTCGCTCTCTCTCTCTCTCTCTCTCTCTCTCTCTCTCTCTCTCTCTCTCTTCCCCCACCCCCTTTCTCTCTCAGTCTCTCATCAGCCAAATAGTCCCCATCTTGCAGCTAGGTATAATTTACTTTGATTTGAATTCATTTATGTTCATAGGTAATGAAATAATAATTAAAAGTAAGATAGAATAAACGTGAACTTGCAGGGTGCATGGTCCCTCTCAAAAGCATATTCTCAGTTTTTCTGGTTTGTCTGAATGTCCCTCAAAGACTCACGAGGTCATGAGAGCATGGGTCTTTTGGGAATAGCTGAATCTAGTTTGTGACTGATTCATGTTTAATGAAGGAATTAAGAGTGTGAGTGCCACACCCACCCCAGGCAGGTAGCCCGTAAACTGCATAAAGGACAGAAAGAGGCTTGCTCTCCCTTTCTGTCTTGTTGGTTTCAGTGTCTTTCACCATCTTGAAAGGTTGTTTCTGTCATGCTATCCTGCCTTACAGCTAGCCAATTATTTGGCTAACAGTTTGTAAACTGTAAGCTAAATAAATCCCTCTTCCTTTAACCTTGGGTGTTGGATGTTTTGTGAGAACATGAAAAGAAACTAAAACTCTTGTTTACACAAAAATTAGTAGATCACTAAACGTTTTAACTTATGCTGAGCACAGCATATTAGTTCATCTTTAGCTCTATATTAGATAGTAACTTGATTCATTTCTTTATGAATACAGAAAAATTATGAAAGGATGATTAGAAATCAGAATATGATTAAAACAGTCCTGACATTTTTTTTAAATGCTGAGAAGAAAGCTCATATTATTGTATGACTATTGTGGATCAGATCCTTTGATATTATATAAAATATTATAAGCCCTCTACAAAAGATAGTTTTACAGAAGAAATTAAAACTTGGGGTCAGGATCCTGGAGTGGAGATTGTTATTACTTGAGCAAGTGGAAGATAAAAAACGGAGGACCAGGTGGTCTAAGGTGCAAAGCCACATATCTTGTACAAGGAACAAATTGACAGTAAGCTGAAAAGTCATTAGTAGAAAAACAAGAAAGCAGGCTCTAGACTCTACTGAACAAAGAGTTTAAAATAAATTTTATATTCAAAATTTTTGAAATGTCATTTGATGACATTTTATGTCATTTTAGGCATGTCCATAGAAATGCTGAAATTTATATTTGGTTCATTATATCTTGATCTCAGAGAAGCAAACCCATTGTGGCATCTTTGTGCACAAGATGCAAACTGTGAAATTAATGTCAGCACAGAAGATAGAAAACACCTGTCTAAACAACTGATTGCCTCAAATGTTGCTTAGTTAACAACAGCTTAAATTTATAACACAAAAATCACATGTACACACGTACACACACACACACGCACACACACAATTTTTGGAATGCTTTCACCTGAACATTCAGGGGTAAAGTGATCAATGAACTGTTGATCTCAGGCCTATTGCCTGAGACTTGAGAAGATTTACAGGACGTGAGGACTTCAATTCAAAAATAATGAAATCTTAGGCAAACTGGGACAAGTCTGTCATCTGACCAGAATAGCAGATGGACATTCTGCTTTTATATGCACTAGTACTTTGGCTTTGTTACTAGGACAATAACTATAGTTCCTAGGCTCAGATTATGGGACTGTGTATCTCTTAATAATTAGGACTAGCAGTGATGCTTGTTCCTTGAGGGACACATACCCACTTAAGCCTCCATTTTCTCCCTGAATGTCTCCATCTATGCATGGTGCTGAAACAGATCAAACAACTACTGTTTCTAAGCTGTGTATATCTCCCCAAGTTGCCAAAGTTCTACCTAGCAAAGAATTCATCATTTCCTTTGCACTGTCTTGAAATTACAATAGCATCACTATTTTTGCCCTCACTGACCACCAGGTGAGTGTTAAGAATGTCTCATTGCTAATAAAACCACATAAAAATATTTACTAAGGTCTAAAAGTCAAGGCAGGGCCATCCAAATAGCTCAGTGGATTAAAGCACCTGCAAGCAGGCACAGAGGGCTGGGGTTCAATCCCTGGGCCTGCTGTGCTGGCCCCACCACCAGGGCATTCTGTGATGGCAATTGAGACTGGGCGTGGTGGTGCACGCCTGTAATCCCAGCTTTTGGGAAGCTCTAAACAGGCAGATCACTATGAGTCCAATCTAGTTGTGAGACCCTGAACACCCTGTAGTCTCTTCCTTAAGATATGAAAAAAATAAATAAATGAGTAAATAAAAGTCATGGTGAAAATTTGTAAGTTGACTCACTAGTCAAGTATGAACATTTTGTTCTTTTTTGCTGGTATCCACCAAAGAGTTCTATAAATGGCAGGCAGTAAGTATGAGAATATTTTAAATAGATTAAGAAAACACTTAGACTGGAAATGTGTAGTGATAAACACACTCAATATTCCAGCCAAAATGCATGAAGTTTTGGTTAAACATGATAAATCTTTTCCTTTAGCTAAAAGTGGGTTGGATTTCATTATTGTTTGTAAAACCTGTGAAAAAGAAGAAAACATGTCAAATATTATTCACAGCCAACCAAAAAGAAGGATTGGCTAATTTTTTGATATGCACTCTTCTCTTTGGGCCTGAGATGGATACAGTATAACTTTAGTACAGTTCCTACTGATGTGTCATAGGGTTCAATTTTTAATCTTGATGTCTTAAGCTTATTTGCATGGCAATGGTCATGGAGGTGATAGATTTTGCTTATTAAAATGTTTATTCCCAATTTTGATTGGTAGGCTTTTTAAAGAGTATATTAATTAAAAGAGTAATTCATGTCTCAAAGTCAGCTCCTATAATTACCCACTCATAAAATTCAGAGAATTTCTCAGCTAGTTATCAAAGCAGGAATGGGTTAAAATCAACATTACTTAGTATACTTATACCAAAGTAATAATAAAATACCATAATTAAAGTTTTATTCTTTCTTTGTCTTTCTATTTTTAAGTCAGTTGATAACTATGTTCTAATACATAGGTGAACTAAATCTCCCATAAGAGTTGCATGGCGGACCTACATCAATTATGACTGAGAACACAGGATACCCCCTCACAGGTATCTATTTTCTCATCCTTGGTTTAAAGACAGAATCTTCATTATCTGGAATCGTGGATGATTTCAAATAAAAGTTAGGCTCCAGAAAGAATGAGACTCATGCAGAGCTGAGAGAAAATAGAAAGAGTTAACATGAAGTGTGAAATGGATATGAATACTGTGCACCATTTATTTTAGCTGAAAGCAGATAATTTATTAAGAATGAACAAGGAAAAGGAAAGTCATCACTTTTGCTCCAGTTAATAATGCCCTACACTTCTCCTATTTCCCATTGCTTTTTGTTCAGTGAAACTCAGAAGACATAAAAAAAAAGAAAGAAAAAAATCCTGATGCAGCTTTTCCATCCAGAGGTCTTGTTAAAAGCTTCTGAATCTTTTCTTAGATTAAACCTAACTTCAAAAGCTTCAGCTGTGGTCTCTGTTTGTCACTGTGAAAAGGAATTAAGCACAGCAGAGCTATGATCTTAAAGTGATGCTTCTTTTCCTCCACTAAACACATTTCTTTTCAGAGCAACCCCGTGGACAAGCAGCCCACAAAGAAGGCTCAGTAAAAATAGTTTTTGCATTTTTTACTTACTTTGTGAATCTTAACCTTGAGTTGAGGTGGTTTTTCTTTCATCAATCTGAAGAAATTGTCAAAAAATTTAACTTCAGCTCATTTATTTCTCATTTTCCTTTCACTTTATTTATAGATTTGGGTGATAGCGTCTTGCAGCAAGGATTTGCATTCTCTGGGATTAGTCAAGGTCAAAGTACAGGGTCTTTGTGTACATTCGAAGCCCTTTCAAATATGTGTTCACTCCCTGATGTGATGCATTAAAAAAAAAAATAAGATACCTTGCTCAGAATCGACCTATAGGCTACACTGCATTTTGTTTGTCTTCTATTAAAGTGTAAGCAGCTATGTTTTCATTTCCAATTCTACATCAATGCTTTCAGAATAGCTTAACTCTGGAGCTATCTAAAGACAGAGAAGGTGTTAGGCCTCCTGTCATCTCTCCTTGTTCCTCAGCGTGCATACAGCTGTGCTGTTTGGAGCAGCAGTGAAGGTCACAGCCTTTTTCCCTTCTGTAAATTTGGTCCCAACTGCTTTGTGCTATTTAACATATTCAGAAAGATGCTGATAGATTTTATATAGATACACATACAGTATATCATATAGAAAATAATATGTAATATACATACATTTATATTATTACTATGCATAAGGAATGGACAAAAATATGTACAACTTAATATCCAACTAATAAAAGTCTATTGAGAGTCAGGATAATGATCACTTAATAATGTAGACTTGAGAGACTCCATGTTATTTTCCTTATGAATTCCTTTGGTAAGATATGTAAATTTTGACCAATTTGAGCATTTTTTCCTGTATATAAAATTGAGAAAATAATAGTTATTACTCTGTAAGTTATTTGTGAGAATTAGATTACAAAATGTCTATAAATAACTTGCTCAGGTAAGAGAAAAAATTTTTAAGTGTGTTTTAGGAGTTGCTGAATTCCCTGTGGCCCTGGCATTGCACAAGGCGTGAGGAGGTTCAGAAAGCTGAGATAAGAAATCAATCCACTGTTTGTAGAATAAGTTTGTAGACTCAGAAACCCACATCATGCAAAAAGAATTTTTAGAACTGGTCAGTGAGAAGCACATGAAGGAATTACTAGGAAAAAGGAAAAACTACACACTCAAAGAAATACAGAGAGAAGGGAGAGGGGAGACAGGAAAGGAGAGAGGGGAGAAGGAAAAGAGAGAGTATGGCTGTTCCCTGGACAGGGGATATTTATGCTTTTCTTGACAGGTGGAATCTCAGGAAGAGATATAATCCACCCTCTGAAAGGGTAGTAGCCCATTCAATTACTATAAACCCAGTTTTCTTTTTTCTCTCCTTTCTTTTTTTCTTTCTTTCTTCTTTCCTTCTTTTTCTCCTTTTTTTTCTTTTGAATAGGTGATTCAACCATTCTTTGGTTTCTCTCAGCCTGTTCCTTTATTTTAGGGCCAGGATTCTGTTTTTCATTTTCTCAAGCCAATTTATAGACTTGTGGTATTTCTGGGGAATTTTGAGGGCGATGGGTCTAGAAGGAAAGGAGCCTAAATTTAACCAAGAGAGCACCGATACAGACAGGCTTGGGTAACTTTGACAGAGACCCAAAAGATGCGATCTCCTTAAAAGTATGACTTTCAGTTATGATTATTTGCCTTCTTTTTAATGATCTCTCATTTGTTCTGCTTGACCTCACACTGCCCCAGATTTTGACCCCATTTTCTTAAGGAGGTGCAAGAGGGCTGGTGGTGCATCTTTTCATAACAGCTTCAGGCTAAAAAAAAGCCATTGATTTTGCCAAGCCATGGGTCAAAGTCTTGCTCTGACTGATCTGAAAAAGACAAAGAAAGATGCACTGTATTCTTTGGTGAATGATCATCTCTGATATCCTAAAGAAGAAGACAAAGACAACACCACAACAATGACAATTAAACTTTATTTTATAACTTTGTTAAACACCCCAGGGTCAGAAATTAACAGTGGACTATTGATGAGTAGCAGGTCCAAAAAATAGGGAGAATACAGTGACATTTGGCCTATGCCTTTTATCTTTAATATTAATATCTATTTGTTTTGAGATGTTTACCAAAAGGTAACAGGTCGAGTTTGAAAGTATACAGACTCTTTCTGTTTTATCTGCAAGAGATCTAAAGTCTTACTATTGTCATTACACTGCTGAATGAAAATACTAGATAAATATATTTATGTACTTTGACAGTTATGCATTAAAATTTTTGTAAGGTTATATTTTCTAGTCTAGAAGAACTATTGTAATTATTGACGTTAGACAATATAAACAAGTAGAACATCAAAATTACTTTATATCCCCAAGGTAACAAAGTTTAGTACCTAGGCTATTTTTTCTTTTTTATTTTATAGGCATAAAAGAAACTAAATTTTAACCTGACAGGTACTTGAAAGTCACTCAGATAATATGTTAGGAATATACCTGCAAGCAAGGGCAAGGGCCGGGGGTTTGATCCCCGGGCCTGCCATGCAGGCCCCGTCCTTGTTGGGCATTGAGACAGTGATAGAGACTGGGTGTGGTGGTGCATGCTTGTAATCCCAGCTCTTGGGAAGCTGTAAAAAGGTGGATCACTATGACTTCAATCTAGTAGTGAGACCCTGAACACCCTGTAGACCCTTCCCTAAAATACAAAAAAAAAAAGAAGAAATAAAAAAAGGAATATACTAAGAGAGGCTAAAGGACACATTTCTTAACAGGGCTAGTGAGACGATATCAAAAACTGCTTAGGGCCATAAGTCATAGATATAGTAAGTGATGTAATGCTTGGAGTTTCTTCTCTCTCTCTCTCTCTCTCCCTTCCCCTTTCCCTTTACCTCTCCCTCTCTCTCCTCTCATTTCTGATGAATATTTAAGATCAAGTTAAAGTTCCTCTGTTTAACTAAAATGAATATATTTATATGTATCTCTCAAGTTCAGTTAAAGCTCTTCAAGGATTACTTTGGAGAACATATGCAAAGACTCTTAGGTTTTCTGATTTTTTTTCTTCTTTCACTTATCCCATCTGCCAGGATGGTTGTGATTTTTGTTTGACCATGACCAATCTTTGTTTGACTAATTCTTGTGGAAACTTGGGGGACATTTCTCTCCTCAATAGTCCTTTATTTATTTATCTCTATGTATTTAGTTCAGGGTCTACAGGGTCTCACTGATAGGCCTCAGAGTGATCTTCCTGTTTTCAGCCTCTCATGTGCTGGGACTACAGGTGCGTGCCACCACACCCGGTCTCAATTGCCATCTCAGTGCACAGTGGGGAAGGGACTGGCACAGCAGGCCAAGGAATGAACCCCGGTCCCTGCATCTGCCTATGCAGGTGCTTTAATCCACTGAGCTGTCTGGCTATCTCTCAAGTAGTCCTTTAATAGTCCCTTCTTGTAAACACAGGTATATTGTTCACTTCTGTGCTCTGGGATCCAACAGTCTCTTTTGAGGAGGTTGCCTGACTCATCAGAGTAGTAGGGTCCTCTTAGAGGAGTTGCATCATGCCCTGGATCCTGAATGACCTTGAAGTGGAAGGGACAAGATAGTGGCTGTCTTAGCTCAAGTAACTTTTTTTAGCTTTGGTGTTTTATTCCTCAGTTGTTCAATACCCAGAGATTCAGTTGTACCAGCCTTGAAGTAGGAAGTTTAGGCTTTAGTCTTAAGCATTGCTTCTTTTTCAAATATTGCATACTTTAAACATACAAATGAATAGAGAACAGTTACAATTTCTATTAATTATGGTCATCATTCTTATTAAGAGTAATGGTTACATTTTATCTTTACTATAGGTAGTGGCCGACCATCTTAATAGACCACTTAAATATTATTTTACAAGTCATAATTCTGTAGCATTTTATTAGACAACAGCTATAAAGTACTACAAAGAAAATAGATTTTAGCATAACAATTATGAAATTATTATATGAGAATCACTAAGTTTTTATTTCTGTAAATATATGTAGACTTCCATTCCACTATAAAATAACTCACCAACAACAATATGCAATGTATTAACTATTAAAACTGTCCTACTAATCGGTTTTGAAACTGTCTCATTGCTGTTTGTCTCTCAATAAAATTAATTAAAAAATCTACTACAAAAATAATAATAAAATAAAATAACTCATCAATAAATTAGCTTATCCAATTATAAAATATCACAAATTCTCATCTAAATTTACTACTTTTTTTAAAAAAGGAAGCACATAGAAGGTACTTGTTTATAGTAATTCATAGGTAATTATTGCCCAAACTTTTTTTTTTTCTTCATTTATGTATTGGTTTCAGGGTCTCACGACAGAGCTTGGACCTTTAGTGAACCTTCTGTTTTCAGCCTCCCCAGCACTAGGATTACAGGTGTGTGCAACCACGCCTGGACCTGTTTGTTAGTTCAGTGCACCCTGGGGGTGGGGCCGGCATGGCATGGGGGACCAGGGGTGGGACCATTGTCCCTGTGCTTGCCAAAGCAAGTGCTTAGTTTGCTGAGCTATCTTGCTGGCCATCCAATCTTTGAGTTTTAGAGTAGGATTGCTTGGACAGTACATGTTTTTACTAACATCTAATTATCATAATTTTAAAACATTTCCTTAAAAATCAGCCTGAAAACATCTATTCCTCTGAACAACTTTAATCAAGAGTTAGCAGTATGACGAGAAATTTTGTGAAATTCTACAGCTTAGAAGACCAGCATGCTTTGGAAATACAGATGCATTGAAAATGCACTATGAGGTTAACAACATTTACTATTACAGCTAGACAGAAATCCTTACATGTATTTACTTAGTTTTCATTCTTAAGGAAAAATTTAGATTCCTCTGATGGGTCTAACTGTACAAAAATTAAAAGATATCTTTACAATTTTTAAAAGTTTAGTAAAGAGTGTTAATAACCAAAAATAGATATTACCTAATATATAAAGGTAACTCATTTATATAATAATAAAATGCTCATTTAATCAAATCTAATAGACCAAGTTTTAAGTGGATGAACCAAATTTACAGTGTTGTCAAAAATTTTGATCACTTTATATGCCTAAGATCTGGGTATAATGTATATTGTACTTTAGAGAGCACTTATCAGTCACTTTGCATGTATTAAAATTAATTTTATAGATAGCTGTATAGTATATTTTGCCTTCAAATGGACATACATCTCTAGTGTTAGATCTATAAAATGTTATGAACTATGATAATGATTATTGAATCAATCATAAACCAATTATTAAATTGGATGATTTATTGATTTAATGATTTATTTTGTATTTTAGGGAAGAGTCTACAGAGTGTTCAGAGTTTCACTACTAGATCAGACTCGTAATGATCTGCCTGTTTACAGCCTCCCAAGAGCTGGGATTCCAGGCGTGTGCCATGATGCCCAGTCTCTCAACCAATTATTAAAAACATTTTATAAATTAATAACATTTGTTAAGGTAGGGTACAACAAAACTCAGGGGAAAACCCAGAGAAGCCAAGCATTAGTGGAGAAAACCGAAACCAATTGATTCAGGCAGCTATTTTTTCAGCCAGATAAGCATTAGAGGAAGTCACCGCCACATGTATAATATCACCTCCTCAACACACACAGGCAGAGCCTGCCTTTTGCTTTGCCAGTATCACACACTCCCAAGATGGTACACAGCTAGGAGGCCGCTTCCCGCTGCTGCAGCAGCATATAGTATTCGCTGACCATGTGGCTTCTCTCCTGCCCTGGCCAGGCTCCAGGATATTTCACTCTGTGAGACATGCTGCTCATGACATAAATAGGTCATGCCACAACCACAGCGTGACACTTCTGGGGACCAAGCCAATTACCTTCCTTCCCAATCACTGCACATAGTATCACTCAGCAGTAGAGAAAATGACAAGGAGCACGGCCAAGCAACAGTGACCATAAAGAACATCACAGCAGACTCCTTCCAGACGTCCACAGCCTTCAGAGCTGAAGGGTAATTCCCTTTTGGCCGCTGTTTTTTTCAGGAGATAGCAATATCCTTTAAGTGACTATGCACAGAAACATGACAACTTGTGGTAGTAGAAGCACGGGAGTGAACACAACCCTTGTCACTGGACACCTGAGTTCTAAGGCCACCAAGGAATTAATCAACTGAGTCACCTTGGAGGAGTCACTAGTATTCTCCTTTGTTCTTCTTCTTCTGGCAAATGATGGTGTCCACTTCCTTGGCCACAGGGACAGCTCTGGATCAGAAGCATGAAAGCATTCTAAAATACTTAAACATTGAATAACCTGAATTGATATAGGAAGTTGTTCATCATAGCACTTTTCCGTGTGACCACTGAGAGCAAGCAGGTCCATTTTTTGTAGGCAGGTGGGTCAATTACAGCTGTCACCTTTTCCAGCCTTGCAAGATATGCTGCCTAATTTAGAAAGAAGTCTTGGATCAGAAAAGTTTAAGTTCACTCTACCGGACGCTAAATATTCATTGAGAGCCTATCGTGCACAATGTTCTTTGCTATACTTTTTAATTTTAGTCATTTGTCTAAGGTCAGAGAGCTGGTTAGAGTAGGGCTAATCTGCTGCCCTCACTCCCAGCCCTGTTATCCATCATTCCATGTCATCACACACATAGCACCAATATTTTCAGTTGGCCAAATAGCATAGGCTTTATCTGTTCTATGTTTACAACTATTTGATCTGAAATGCTACATAAAGCACTCCAGTTTCCCAGAAATATTTCACTCAGTTTGTCTTAATTTAAGGAAAGAAAAAAATACATTAGTGACAACTAAAAAGAATGTGTGATATGTACCTGGATTCATACGGAAAAGCATATAAGGGCAACCCTAAGCATCAACATACTTAATGTAAATAATTCTGCAAAGATCTGCCATCCTAAATCCATGGTCTGTCATCCTCAAGGAAAAGAAATCAAGTCCAGAGGTCCCGCGATTGGAACCAAATTATCATCTACCAGGACTCTTAATCACTGCTCCTCATTACTAGAAAATTCTTTATAAGCTGCATCCCCCTAGCTGTGGCTCTAACTGCTTAGAATTAAAGAAAGAAAGAAATTCGGCTCTTGTCATAGTGTATGTCATGCTGATTTATTAACCTGAAATACAGTTTAATCTGCATAAAAATGGACACTTGCAAATGGACTGGGATTAATAGGCTGTAGTTCGAATTCTTTCTTGGTGGTTTCATTTAAGTAGGCCATTCGTCACTGTGACCTCTTATGATAATAGCCTTACTGTAATATTTAATTTTACATTAATTCAGTTGTAACTTAGCCAATGTTCATTTACAGAAAATCACTAAAGAATTAGCTCTGCCCCACCTTTATCAACATTTTCATGCAAGACAAAACTTGACTTGATGATGGTTAATTCCCTTACTTGCTAAAATGTACTGTTCAAGAATCATGTGTATTTGGATAATACAGGCTACAAAGAAAAGTGAGCATGAACCAAAAATGTTTACCTAAATTATGAGCTAGAACATTTATTTTGAGCTAATTAAGACAAAGTTATGTCTCAATGCAAAAACTCAGGTTAACAGGTTAATTGGCATGCATGAGTTGACTTCTATGTATGCTAGAGTCTTGAAAAATTATTTATGTGACTACTGATTCTTAGCAACATCATGTCTGTTCCAGAGGGACATGAGGGATTATAATAAATTCAGTTCTGTTCATATAATGCTTAATTCAATCTAGTTCAGTTAAAACAACTTATCATGTGTTTATAAGACATGTATGATATGTACATGATAAAGTTAGCCCCAGCTGTCCTGAAAAGGTTAATACATGTTTTCTGGGTAAAAAGCAGCTCATGCCACACCTTTATCAGGTTACAACTAAAAGCAATGTTTCCACCACTTTGGCCACTAGTGGGCTCTACACCTTCTGTATGAATCAGCTTTTCATCTCTGGGACACAGTGCCCTACACCCACAATTTAAAGAAAGGGAAATTAGGCTTGGCTTGTGATGCCAGAAGATGCAGTCTGTGGTCAGCTGAGTCCAAGGCAGACATATCATGGTGGAAGAATGAGAAAGAACAAAACTTCTCTCTCCTTAATAACTAGGAAGCACAGCAGGGGAATAGCACCAGAGAGGAGAGCACCAGGGAGCAGATACGGTACCAAAGATCACAAGCATGTGACACAGGCATGCTTTCCTAAACCCCTGAGTGGCTCTCAAGTGCATCCCGTTGACAGTCCAGCTTAACTGTCACACCATCCTTGGCCCTTTCACTTTTCTCTTGGCTGTTCTCAGTGCTGAAGGGAGAGAGGCAAACACATGGTCTGCACATATATTTATATGAACAGAGAAAGTAGAAAATGTTACATCTGCAAAATCTTTGAATTAAGATTAAAGCTAATCTCCAAGAGAATAAATAAAATGTTTCTTTCTTGAAGAACTCAGGACATTTCCAGGTATATTTTTTAAAGGACTATCAAGGAACATTGAAGGCTATGCCAGGGCTCTGGAGCCATGAAATAAGTTAATGCATCAGTGGAACTGGCAGAAGCCAGTAAAATGTTCCACATATGTATGTGTGTCAGACATTCAGCATTGCTTGCGATGTTTTTATTCTTCCTACAACTATATCTCTTTGGGTATCATGCACATGAATGATAATGAAATTACTTTCCAATTTCAGAATTTATATATGAATTTAACCATCGATGAGAATGAGAAAGTACTGCCCATAAAGAATAACACGCACATAGTCACATGCTCACAGTCATAGGTACAAGATGTGACTAGTAACAGCCTCCAGGTCAGAACCCACACGTCTTTCAGCCTGGCCCCAAACTCCTTCCACACTGCATGCCCACATGTGCTAATTTACCCGTCTCTCACTTGGCCATTTTAGTTAGAACTCAGGCAGGATATGAGCCAGCCAGGCGGCTGCTTGGGAGCAGGTTTACAAGGCATAGAAAAATAATTTTCTGCTCATCATCATTATTTAAATAACATTATTTTGAAAGAGTATCAAATTACCAGCCTTCCAAGAGTGTCCCAACTCAGAATCCAACACTCATAGAGACTAAGAATAAGTTATAGTATCAAAATAAAGAAAAAATGATTAGCAGATATCTACATACAAAAAAGCAGGCTTTTCCTGGGCTGGCAAACAATTGCGTGCTATGCAAAAATACTGAATGATTCCAGGAAGGAATCCCACAGAGATGAAAATTAATAAACCCTTTTTCTAAACAACTCGTTAATAATTTCTTTCTTCCTTTATCTCCTTCACAGCTTTTCCTTTCCATGTCCTGAATATCACATTATGTCTTTGCTTATTATTCCTTTTGAATACGGGGAAGATATGAACCAATCAGAAAAGAATTTACATACCCAACATGAAATCTGCAACCCTGCCCACTTTCATCTCCAAACACCCACCCAGCTTTGCAGGAACAGTAAGCAGAACCACTACGCTTCCTGCCTTGGGCTGACACAAAGGCACAAGGACACAGCTCCTGGAGTCATCCTGCTCTCTATTGTACCAACAATGTCCACCCTTTCTGGGTTGCATGCATCAGTAATCCACCTTATCTTGAATCTACATTCCTTTCCTACATGCTTATTTTCCTTCCTCTTTTTTGCAAAACTCCCCTGAAACAATTACCCACACCCCTCAGTTTTATTTCCTCTTGACTTTTTCTTGATCTGTTCTGACTCAGATTTTTATCCTTCCTACCTCACAAAATTAATTCCATCAAGATCATCAGTGACACCTTTATTCGCGCAGTTCATACTCAATCATCAGTTCTCACATTGCATGACATCTTGTAGTATTTGTCGCAGTGCTTTTTCCTTTATCCTTGAGACAGTTTCTTTATTTAATTTAAAAACAGTGCTTGTAGTTTGTCTCACTGCACTGGCGGCTGCTTCTCAGTTTCTTTAATTCATTTCTAACTCGTGCAGCCTGTAACTGCAGAAGGGCCTTAATTGCTCAGTCCTTTAACCTTTTCCTTCTGCAGCTGCCCTAACTGCCTGTGCAATATTAGGCAAGGAGCTATAAAATACCACATATATCCTGAAAACTCAGATGAAGAGATCCACTTATTGACTTACCGTTTTTCTTCAAATCTATTTTAAGTGTTACACTGATGAAGAGGTCTTCCTCACACCCCCTACCTTTGATAACATCCTACCAACCATTTCCTGTCTTCTCTGCCCACCTTAACCCTCAATTCCAGAGTCTTGCCTTCAAGACCACACGAGACAACACTGGGTATATAACAGACATTTCAAACTTCAGACATGGAAATCCAAACTCTTGCCATCCTGTCAAGACTTGTGTCTCATCAGTCACACTATCCTTGTAAGAAAAGATAATTCCAATCCTTTTTGTTTCTTCTGTCATAATTCTTTTTAAATCCAAAATATAACAAGAGATTTGCCACGATGTCAGTCACTTCTATCTCTCATCTGAGCTAATTCAACAGTTTCCCAAGTAGTCTCTTCATTCCCAAACTTGTCCCTCACCATCTGCTCTGTATATTGTAGCCAGAGTTACACATTTTAAAATCAAAATCATCCAGTTCCTCTGCTCAAAACCTCCAATGATTCTTAGAATATTTTTTTAAATCCCTGCACTGGCAAAACTTTTTAGGATTCTGAACAGTCTTTCCCCACTATTTTGTCATTGCCACAATGTTTGCAAAATTGCATCCCACCTGAGTAGACATGCAAATGTGTGAAAGAGACAGCACAAGGTATGTTTAAGGGAGGAAAATGATGCTGTACTTCTTAGTGGGCTCCACGCACTTCTCTTTGCCAAGCTTAAGTATTTAAATACTAAAAAATGATGGCCAGTTCTCAGAACCCCAAACTGGGAAGTGAATAAGGACTTTGATAGCTGATCAGTTTGCTACATTTATTCCTAAAGCCAAGGGATTATCAGAGAAAGAACCTTAACTTACCTATGTTTTTAAATGATAAAAATCCTAAAGGCATTAACACACCAACAATATAAGACTTTCTGTTTCAACATTGTTTTATTTTTTTAATTTAATTTTATTTTTTATGTATTTGGTACAAGTCCAACTGTGCAGCTTGGACTCATAGTGATCCTCCTATTTTCAGCCTTCCCAGCACTAGGATTATAGGCGTGCACCACTACACCTGGACTCTATGGCCTGCTCAGCACAACCGAGCGCAGGGCCTGGGCAACAGACATGTGGGATGGAACACGGTCCCTGTGCTTGCCTAAGCAGGCACTTAGTCCACTGAGCTATTTCACCGGCCCTTGTTTCAACATTTTAGCATGCACTATTAGCACTGACACTTTTGAATTATATCTATTAACTTGCTCTACAATAAATTTTAGTGTTAATTTTGTTTCCATTTGATCTTGATTCAATGAATATCTTAGTATTATTTTTCTTCACCAGAAAGTCTCTAATTCCTATGAGCTTTGGGATGCTTAGGTACAGTCTTCAGGGAAAGTTCTATCATGTATAGTGTGTGACCTTTAGAAAAACAACATGAATATGTGACTCCATTTCTCTCCATCCTACTTCCACAGATGCCAGTGTATTCTATAACAAAACAACTTTTCTATTCACTTCAAATTCTTAGTGAGTTAAAAGAAGTGAACTATTATCAGGTATCATAAATATATGGTTTGGTTTGTTATATGTACCTACCTGATAGCACGATAACATAGTGCTAACTTGCATTGTTTAACTGCTATTAGTTTGTACTATCTGCCTCACTCCTATGTAGGTGATTGGTTATCATCCCATTGTATACATGTCAAACCAAAATTCAGAATGGTGAAGTTTCACACCAAAGCCATGAAATTGAGCCAGAACATATGCTGCCCTTCAATTCTGAAGTCATTTTCACCACATATCTGCTTGGCAGGAACCTTTATGTATCCTTTAACATGCTAGTCTCAATTTATCCAATTTGTCATTATAGATTCATTCTTATGAAATTAAACAAATCAATTGTAGTTTTATATAGCTATGTATCAGTAAAATTGACATTAATTATTAGCAAAGGTTTGAATATCTGCAAAGAGATACTTCAAAATCATGAAAAGGTATTATTTGAGTCTTCAGCTGTTCAACTAAATTTAAATATTTTTATATGAGTTGGGTAGCTTTTCCAAGAACAAGGTTAGCATACCTTCATGAGCATATTATCAAGGTGCAGAAGACCTGGGAAATTCCCCGTGTACGTCTCAGGGGTGGAAACGCTGACCATAACAAAATCCCATTTGTCAAAACTGCGCTATGTTATTTACCTGCTATTGTATACCCCTTTTTCTCCTGTGTTTGTTTGCCCTATTTGTTGGGTTCTTTCTGCTCTCCTTCATGGAATTGTGGTCATTTTGGTCCCTCTCCAGAATATCTTTTAGTAGTCTTGCTTTAACTTGGCCTTAATAGTCCAGTAGAAAAGTATAACCATGAGATATAAAAACAAGTCATATTAATATGATGAGCTATAAAAGGCTCAAGTCAACAACTTTAGATCATTTCCAGTTCTTCTGATAACCCACTACTATTATGGGCTATTGTACTATATTAGGTTATTTTGCTGAATTCAAGTACCTACAATCTTTAGACTGGCATCAAGTATGAAAAGGTCCTTTAAAGACTTCTCCAAATACAGCTTCTCTAATTGCAGCAGAACACCCATATCTGACAAAACAGAACAAAAAGAGGGATATAAATAAAGGACCATTTTGTAGTGAAAAAAATATATGTATATACAACATAGTTAAGATAGATATACAGAACTTCCTCTTAGTTCAATGAGAAGAAAGTTTTGAACTAATAGTATTTAGACAAGATATCATGTCTGCATCTTATCCTCTGAATAACTACTATGAAGACAACAGTATGCAATGTATTAATTATTGTAACTGTCCTACTAACTTGTTTTGAAACTGTTTCATTGCTATTTTATCTTTTTTCTCAATAAAATGAATAAAAAATGAAAAGAACTGTGCTATGGCAAGTAAATACATAGCCATGAAATTATTTTCTGTATTATAGTGTTTTACCAATTAAGTCACCCAATTAATATCCAAGAAAGACAGTTCAAGATATTTAAGAGAAACTCATTTATAGTTTGATCACACACACACACACACACACACACACACACACACTCTCTCTCTCTCTCTCTCTCTCTCTCTCTCTCTCTCTTTCTCTCTCTGTGTCTGTGTCAGTTGATTCAATCAATTGCAAATTAAAAATATTTTTAAGAAGTATGCCTTATTGAATATACATATTTTCCCTTATAATAATTTCTTAAACAGCAAAGGATATCAACTGTTCACATACTTTTACATGTACTAGCTAGTTTAAGTGATCTATAGGTGATTTAGGATTCATAGACGGATTGTATAGGTGATAGCATTGTATACACAAATACAATGATGCTTTACATAAGGAATGTGAATGCACATGAACTTTCATATCCATGGGACATCCTGAAACCAATTCCTTGTGGGTTCTAAGGGACAATTATAATGGATTATGGCAACTTCTTGTATTGATAAGTTTTCAGTTAGACTGGATTAAATTTAAAAGCCATCTCTGTCTTTTCTGTGAAATTAAATATATGACTGTATGGTATTGTGATATTGAAAGCAGGCCTAACTAGTTGACTGACTTAAGAGCCATTAAGGAATTGAGTAAACCACATTTGTATCATGGTTGAGTGACTTTGGTTATCTATCTGATTCCTGGATCCTTCTTCTCTGGTGTTGTTCTGCTGCTCCATGTCTTGCCTACCACAGCTTGAGGAGCTTCGCTCCACTAGACATTTATGCCCTGTCTACTTGGTAGCCAGGCAACCATGGACTGAAACTTCAAAAATGATAAGCTAAATAAGCCATTCCCCTTTTATGTTGTAGGTCTGTGGTACTTTTCCTAACAAGAGGAAAGTTGAATATAGAAGTATTCTTGAGAACCATTCTGTATCTATATAAGAAGTATAGAATACGTGGGAATTCTTAAATGACTGATTGTTCTTCAACCTTAGCAATTCTCTGTTTCTGTCTCTGTCTGCCTGATTCTCTGTCTATCTCTGTCTCTCTGTCTCTGTCTCTCTGTCTCTCTCTCTCTCTGTCTCTTTCTGTCTCTGTCCCTCTGACTCTCTTTCTCTTTCTATCTCTATCTCTCTCTGTCTCTGTCTGTCTCTCTCTATCTGTCTCTGTCTCTCTCTGTCTCCATCTTCTCTATCTCTCCCTTCCTCTCTCTCTTTCTCTCTCTTGCATCATACTAGGTATATAGTAACTATGAAAGCCTAAATGCATACTGATTTTATTAGAATTGGGCTCTTAGTCTATTTGGTCTATTTTAGTCAGCTTCTCTGTGCTAGCTTTCCATAACTGAATATAATGCCAGAGTTAATTAACATATGAAGAGAAAAGAGTTATTTTGGATCATAGTTCTGGAGGTTCCAGTTCAAGATGAAGTAGGTGCATTGCTTCGGAGTTTTGGAGGAGTTGCTAGATGGCAATGGTGGACACCCCATGGGAGGGCAAGCTGTTCACCTCATGGCAAGGAAAAGAGGACTCAAGTCTGACCCTCCCCTTCAAGGACACTCCCTCCATAATCTAACTGCCTCCTAGTAGGCCCTCCCTCCTAAGGATTGTACCTCCACCCAATATACCACCAGGGAACCCGGCCTTTACTACACTGGCTCTCGTGCGACATTCACCAGCCATTCTGTAATATTTTTAGGCTCCTTTCAAGAACAGCTGTGTTTCTGGGAGCAACAGTCATTCTCGCTGAGTCCATAATACATCCTCTTCAAACACTTTGGCACTCATCACTCACCAGGATAGACTATCTTTTAATATCAGTTCTTATGACTCTGACCAAGTTTGGTTCAAATCAATCACTATTCCTCTCTCCACTTTGTGTTCAATGTGGCAAATGTCATCCATTCACTTCAAAAATTTGAAATATTGATTTAAAAAGTATTGGGTGAGAGGCAGTTGATTTCTTTGTTTAAACCATCTCTATTTTTAAATTGTGCTCAAACCCATAGCCCATTAATAAAATTCACTCCTTTTACCTATCAAGAAGCTTGTCCATTAATCATCCAGATAGTTGGAAACAGATGTTGATGGTGCCTTAGAGCTGAAACAAGGGGACTCTACGAACCACTAATTCTCAAAGACAAACAACCACTTGTACATTATCAGTTCAATTTATAGCTTGAGGACTTAGTATATGTTGAGATATGACTCTCATAGCCTGGGTAGTTCCATATTTTCAAGGCAATTTTATTCCATAAATCTTAACATTTCAAAAATATTGATAATATGAAAGGTAAATTTTTAAAGCCAGAACAAACCAACAGCTTTGACTTTGAAAGCAAAAACAACAGAACTCCCTGCCAGTGCAAGTCACGATATCTGCCAAGTCTTCAGCTCATAGATAAAATGGAGCCTGTGGGGAAGTCTTTCAAAACACAAACAAGATATGCACAGGCTTTCAGGCCAGAAAGCAGAGATCAGAATACACAGTAGGAAAAGGAAGGCTGGGCGAGCTGGGTAGAGTTGTGTTACAGAGATAGGGGAGCTTCAGTTCTAACATCCTTTTCCTTTAGCCCTTAAAAACTCCTCTTGCTCAGAAAATAAATTCTGTCACCGTAGGCAACAGTGCTATCCCCAGCTAGAGCTCGTCTGCAAGCCCAGTGTGCTTGCTGCCTTCCCTTCAATCTGTAACATTTAACTTTAATGTCTCTGCCCCAGAGAAGGTGCTGAACACATTTCAATGCACCAGCCATGGATATGGCCTGAAGAACTAGCAGTTTGGCAGAGAATCAGCGGGTGACCTTTCCCATTGACACTGTCTGCAGAGCAGCTTGGCCACATGGTCAAGAATAAATCTCTCCCTAGGTTATCCTCAGATGGGAGCTGGAAATGGCAGACCCCTTCTGCAACATCAGATTTATTCAGGCAAAAGCATTTTCATGGCAGAAGGATGGGAAACTATGGAAATGGACCCAAAGATCAAAGCCTTCCTGCTGTGAAAGCTGCCTTGCTGAATTCAGTGTGACCCTGTTGGGCAACAAGCTATTTTGTTTGTGCAATGTTTTCCTTAGGAATGAAACTGAAATCTGCCTGAATGACCTTCCAGTTTTCCTTCCTCCTCTTCTGACCCGGTGATCAGTTTCCCTGGATTCACAGCTACTCTGTTTCTAGAGTTCAAGGACAATGTGTAGTAAAATTGAAAAATCTCTTATCCCTTCACCTTATGAATTTACCTTCTGCTTTTACTAATCCTCTGTCATGACTCACACAAGTTGGAACTACATTAAAAATTAATGCTTATTTGTTGGTAACTTTGGTTTGAATATTACCTGAGGTTTACGATAGGGGATAAAGTTTAAAGATGCTATAGATCAATGAATTTTAATTGTTTAACATGCATAATTTGTGTTTTTAAAGAACAAATCTTCAAGAAATCCTAACATAGAAAGTAAACCAAGCATCATTTCTCTGGTTAAAGACTAGTGTTAGCAGGG
>NW_004524579.1:19201276-19202202 GCF_000260255.1 Octodon degus | reverse complement strand
TATCTTTCTTCCAGTGAGTATGTTTGGCCCCTTTGTCAAAGATAAGGTGGTTGAGTGTGTTTGTATGGGCTTCAGCATCTTCTAATCTATTCCATTGATCTTAAGGTCTATTTTGTTGCCAATGCCATGCTGATTTTATCACAGTAGCCTTGTAGTATAATTTAAAGTCAGGAATTATAATGCTTCCTGCCTTGTCTTTATTTATTGCCCAGGATTGCCTTTGCTATTCTAGGTCTTTTCTGGTTCCAAATAAATTTCAGGAATGATTTCTCTAACTCTGTGAGGTATGTTGGTGGTAGTTTGATAGAGATTGCATTAAATCTGTAAAGCAATTTTGGGAGTATGGCCATCTTCACAATGTTGGTTCTTCTTACACAGGAGCATGGAATATCTTTCCATTTTCTGAAATCCTCTACAATCTCTTTTTTAAGAGTACTGTAATTTTCCTTGAAAAGATCTTTGACTTCCTTAGTTAGATGAATTCCAAGGTAATTCATTTTCCTTGGTGCTATTGTAAAAGGTATTGTTTCTATAATTTCCCTCACAGTGTGTTTGTTATCTGTGTAGAGGAATGCTATTGACTGTGACAAGCCATACAGTTATATGTAGAAGATGGGCAAGGCAATGATCCTGAGAATCTTCACAAGATTTTTGAATCTAGCAGTTAATTGGAAAGATTCTCACCCTGACTAACTATATATATTGACACCTGTGAACTAAGCAACTGCATTGAAGATGACAATTTCTAATAGTAGGTTCATGCTTGGAGTGCCTGTCATTCTGGTCTTCTGAATATGCGCTGCATGTCATGACACACCAATTGCTGCTGTGCTGCCTCTCAGGTAGATGACTGTTCAAAAAGAAGGGGGTGGTGAATGAAGGCAGGAGACAGAAAAAGGAATGTTGTGGGACTGTCCTGCTTCAAG
>NW_004524579.1:19186866-19200109 GCF_000260255.1 Octodon degus | reverse complement strand
AAAAAAAAAAAAAAAAAGACTACCAGACTAAGTCTTACAAGGATGAGCCTACTTTCATACACAAAGGAAGCAGTTGGATACTGCCAGCAGTAAAAATGCTGAGGAAAATCATAGAGGCAAAGGAGGTCCTGGGTACTCAGGCCAGGCACCGCACAAGGCATGGGTAGCATCATGAGGTAGCGCAGGACTCATCTGCCTGGAGGTCTCCCACACAAGCATCATCTATGATGTACCAGTATGTCAGAGATGGAGATATGGTCTCATAAATATTTCCATCTATTTTCACTGTGCCTCAGAGCTTGGCAAAGTCCAGACTTTACCTGCAATGGCAGGCCTTGTATGAGGTGTAACTATTGTAGTATGATTAGAACCTGGTTTTGCAAATGCAATGTGTGTTCCAGTTAGCATGACAAGTTCAATTTGAACAATGTTGCCCATCCAGCAAAGAAGGAAAGTGCTTCACATAGTCCAGCAAATGATAACATAATAATAGCTAGCATTTTTCTTCATATATATGTGGCATATTTCTAAGCACATAATCACATTATCTCATGTAAAATTTCTAGGAAAAAATATTGCTATCATTCCCATTTTAGAAGTGAAGAAACTAAATGGAAAACAACAAAGTCTAAGGTACTTTGCATCAGAGTCCACCTGTGAACACAGGAAATGTGACTGAGGATTAACACTCACACTGAAATTATTCTGCTTCTTTGATACTAAACAAGAGAGATGAAGCCCATGTTAACTTAAACTTTTCTAGCTTGGAAAACTGAGGGATCATAATCCCATTAAGTGACAGGAAAACTTCAGAAGGATAAGTAGATATGCTGAAGAAATGAATGCAGGTGGTGGTCAGGAAAGTGGAAGAGGTAAGTCAGTAATTTAATAAGAAAGTGTTTCACACTTTTGTAGTGTTAAATTTCTTTCCATAGGCAATTAAAAGTTATAAAATAGAGTTTGATAGAAGATAAGTAGACTGGTAGTAGGCCAGTGAGGTAGCTCAGCAGATTAAGTGCTTGCTTTGGCAAGTGCAGGGACCAGGGTTCTATCCCTGGTCCCACATGCCCCACTGGCCCTGCCTCAGGGTGCGCTGAGCCAGTGACGAGTCCCATTGTAGTGGTGCATGCCTGTAATCTCAGCACTGGGGAGGCTGAAAACAGGAAGATTGCTATGAGTCAGAGCTGCATAGTGAGACCCTATACCAAAAACATAAAATGAAAAACAAAAAAAGATAAGTAGGTAGATAGATGAATTCCATTTTATTCACCTAAAATAAAACCCCGTCAAGTATTTTTGTTTAAACATATATCCTAACATTACACTTCAGAATTTAATATTGAAAAGCTACAAAAAGAAAGAAATATGCATACCATAAAATACATCCGTATATTGTGATAAAACATTTAAATAATTAATACATTTGAAAAATGCCTAAAAGAGAAAATTTTGTATGACATACTTTTTTTCTTTCAGGAGACCTTAGTTATTATATAAGACACATTTCTCTATTCTTCAAATGAGGATAAAAGTACAAAAGAAGATAATGCAATTAATTCAATTTTCCATTACATCATGTGTTAGAGTCCTATCAGAGCTAGACAGCATAAGTAAAAATTGCTATGGAAAGCCTGAGATGTATTTTTAGTTGTTACTCTGGGGTTTTTTAAAAACCATCTGTAATTTTTCGTCTGATATCATCACAAGCATCTTCTATACACCATATTTGAAATGTAATCATGGTTGTTATATTGCATAATGTTGTCTTCAAATTAGTTCTTTAGATTGCCAGATATAAGCAGTTCAAAATTGGTATGAAAAGGAGTTATAAGAGATTTAAAAGAAGAAAAAAAATTAAGCATTAACTGCTCCTTTCAACAGACCAGCAGAAATCAGCAGGACAGGAATCCAAGGTATCCTGTTTATGTACATAAATACGTATTTTCCCTCACCTTTTTTTCTTTCTTTTGTCCTTTTCTTCATCCCAGTTGTTCCTTCCCTTTGAACAGATTCTTTCCCTTTCACAGTATCTATTTTACTTTTCAGATTTTATTTACTCTTTCAGGTTCTTACGCTAGCAAGATAATCTGATGCTTATACATACAGGTCTGATTTATTTCACTTAATGAGTATGATCTCTAGTGCACCCATTTACCTACAAAAGCCTGGAGTTTATTTATTTTTTATAGCGATTAATACTCTGTTGGGTAAAAATACCATGTCTTTTTAATCTGTTCCTCATGTGATGGGCATTCGGGTTGTTTCCAAGATTTGGCTATGATAAATTGCACTGCTGTAAACATGGGTGTGCATAGGTTGCTGTGGGGCCAGCTTTTCACTTCTTTCGGAAAAACACCCAGGAGGGGAACAGCTGGGTAGAATGGGATCTCCAATCCCAGCTTTTTGAGGAATCTCCAAGCTGATTTCCCTAACGGTTGTACCAGTTTACACTGCCAGCAACAAAGCAGAAGGGCACCTTTTTCCCCACAGCCCATCCAGAACTTGCTATTCGTTGACTTGATGACAGCCACTGGTTCTGGGGTGGGATGAAATCTCAGTATTGTTTTTGTAATGTTGAAAAGAACTCTTATAATCCTTTCAGGAAACTGAACCTGTACGCGAGCTGCTCACGTGGCACCACACATTGAAATGAAGCAGGCAGGTACATCTTGAGGTACTCCATACTCTTTCCTACCTCAATTTTTTGCCCAAATCTTTAATGGTCTTCATCTACTTTTTAACAAACGTAACTACCAACAAATGTAAAATGCTGCACCATTTGATGTCTATCATCACTATATTTCATGCTGTCCTGCCTGTTTGTGGACCAATTTCCTCTACTAAATAGTTGGCTTCTAAAAAACAAAGAAAATAATTTCTCTTTTCTTTACTGCCAAGCCTATCCAAGGACAGGAAATACACAAAGCTCAGGATATTTATTTATACACCTTGCCTTGATACAATTAAGTCTACTTTAAAAATTGTATAAAAGTGTTCTGTAAAGAAAAAAAACTATTTCCAACAGTAACCACTCTATATTAGTCTAAAATTTTATTCTTAATTATATTGCTTTACAAGATCCATACAGTTAGTTAGGGTATGTGAGATTCATTCAGAAAGATACTATTGTTTGTTCTCTTTTATGGTCACACTTTATTAAGAAACTGTCTCTTCTTTTCATATCCAAGCGTGACATTTCCATTTTTTTTCCCCTTCTGTAAGCAAAGTTGCTTATTTATACCCTGTGATCCTTGGAGGATAACTCTGGGCTTGCATTTTCCCTTGCATTGTTTATTATAATAAGCATTCATAAAGTATTGTGTTGACATGCTAAGTTGCAGTTTGTGACTAGAACAGAAGCTACTATTAAATATGGATTACTCTAAAGCCTGGAAATGAATCTGGTTGGACACAGAGTCACTGAGGTCCCAGACACTCTGGATTTTCCTCTAAGAAGAGTTTGGGTTGTGGCGGGGACGTGTGACTGGAGTGTGCACGCAATGCTAATTCCTGCAATAAACGTGTTGCCAGAGGTCCTTTACACCCACATACTGGCATTTTATAATGTCAGAAGCCGCAGATCCTCTTTTGACAGGTTTTCTCCTCTGTTCTTGAATTACCTGAAAGCTTTGAATAACCCAGATGAAACAAATAAACATCACCTCCTACCCCCTAAAAAGCTTACATACCTAAAATTGAGCAAGGTTTCATACATTCTTTTATTTATTCATTCTTTCCTTTTAGGAGTTTAAACAAAAACTCAACTGCTTTTTTTTATACAGTTACAAAGGACACAGTGGGGAAAACTTGAAGTGGTAAAATCAATTTGGATGGCGAAAAGGAATTCTCTTTTCCATTTGGTTTGGTCTTCACCTCCAGATGAGGATACTTGGTATGGCCCATGTTGGCATAAAACTGTCTTCCATATTGAATACCTGTGGTATCATTTCACTTTAAATACAGATTACAGTATTGACTGAACTCTCAGCCTCGTGCCAGCCTCAATCACCAGCACTGAATCTTGTTCTCCCAAGCACCCATGTGTAAATACTGTGTTCTGGTGCAAAGCAGGCATGGAAGCCATGATTAAGACACTGTATTTCAAAAGGAGCCAGAAGGCATTTTAATGGCTATTGACATGATTTGTATTTTCAGAGTCACTCTGCTTCCTCCATAGATAATAGACAGATTCTAAAGGGAAATGGAGAGTAATCAGAAACCAAGTAGGTGCCTGTAAAATAATCCTGATAGTAGAGAGTGGAGGTTCTTAGAGACTTGTAGATTTGGAGATGGAAAAGGTAAACAGATTTGAAGCATTTGAGAGGGGTGTAATTAGATGTAGGGAGCAAGGTCAGATAGGAAGCAAACACAACACCTCCCCAAGAGATGAAGGAGGGATGTTCTGCTTTCATTTCTCTTCTTGGCTGATTCATACATAGCAATTTACCTACCTTGAAGGGGCACTGCTGCTGCCTGATAATTCTTGATCTTGGTTCAGTCTTGACTATATCACAGCTTTTTTATATACTCATAACTGTGTCTAATATTACCTCTAAACATAAAAAATCCATATCTACACTTACTGGACAGATAGATACTTAATAGGAGAAATAGAGCACCCATCTACCTATATGTCTCTCTCTATACACAGATCATCTTTCAAGGACTGCATCCAGTGTGTAGCTGGAAACCAAGTGTGACTCATCCAAAAGCTTCTGTTCCTTTCTACTCACTGCACAGCCTCCATGGAGTCAGTAAACTATTCTACAGACAACAGGTAACATAAGCTTTGGGCAAATCCGTTTCCAGGCAGATTAATTACATGTGCTATAAGTATTCAAAATGAATAGAGAAAAAGATATTCTGGCAAGACAGGAGAGTAAAGGTTTAGCCAAGAAAATTTAATTAAATCAGTCATTGCTGGTTGAGTAGATTCTGGTAGGAAGGAAGGAAGTTCACAGCCCTAACTATGTATGAATGACTATGTCCCAATGACTAAGGACAGAGTAAGGGAATTGGATAGGAAAAGCAAAGGAAAAGTGTGTGTAGAGGGAGATTCAGCACTTGTTAGGAATCTATTGTTCCTCAAACTGATATTTTTCATATATTATATGTTATATTATTTAGTCTTTATAATTTTGAGGAGAAAATATAAATAACTTTATTTCTAGCTATAAAAATTAAAATTCAGAATGCATGAGACTCTTTTCCAAAAGTTGTAAAAAAGAAAAGGGACATCTAGGTTTGCATCTGTTTTCTCAGTTTTACACTAATTCTCCCAGGCTAAAACAATTTAGTGAGTAGTAAGAGAATAAAAGTGGGCTGAAGCCAGCTGTGGAGGGGTCTGGATGGGAAGACCGTTGAACTTGACAATAGGAAGTCACTGAAGACATCTAAGCAGAGCAGCAACTGCTTTTTAGTTTGCTTTCAAATGCTTTGTTTTCAGTCATGTTAGGGTTTTCATACACTATAAAACATTTTCTGAAATAACTGCGCTGCTCCCAAGATAAACACTTGGAAGCAGTTAGATCTTGGAAATTCTGGCAAGTTTGTTTAACTTGTGCTAGTTAATTCATCCTTTTATTTATTTTATTTTTTGTATTTTAGGGAAGGGTCTACAGGGCATTCAGGGTCTCACTACTAGATCGGACTCATAGTGATCTGCCTGTTTGCAGCCTCCCAAGAGCTATGAATACAGGCACGTACCATCACACCTAGTCTCAATTGCCATCTCAGCACAACCTGGGAAGCGGGGCCAGCAGGGCAAGCCTAGCTTCTTTCTTTCTTTCTTTCTTTCTTTCTTTCTTTCTTTCTTTCTTTCTTTCTTTTTTTTATGTTTTGGCAGAACCAGGGACTGAACTCAGGTCCTTGTGCTTGCCAGGCAAGCACTTATTCTACTGAGCCATCTCTCTCTCTGTAAGAGTTGATGCTGTAAGAGTTGATGCTGTAAGTATTTAGGAGTGGTGACCCAGGTTCTGCATCATAAGGGCTTTATAATCTGGCACAATAAATGGTCATTTACTCTGTCACTTTTTTAAACAAGAAATTGACTATAAGTGTTGGTAATATTGCATGGGAATAATTCTTCATCTTTGCTTCCAATAAATATTTATTAATTGCTTACTATGTGTTATGAAAGTGAACGCTATTGTTAATCTCTGATCTGAAATAGTTCCAAGCATCCTTGGGAAGAAAGACTACCTACATTTTAGAAGTTGTCTGGTATCCTCCATTGATGAGTTATAAGTATCAATTTCTTGGACCAAGTGTCATGTTAATGGCATGTTACAGCATATATGATATTTTCTTATGTTTCCCTTTCACAATGTAGAGAGCAACTATGGTGTTAGGATTTTAGGGAAGGGAAGAGGAAGTTCCTGTAAAGAAAAAGTTGAATTTTAAAGAGATTCATAATATCAATGATTTGTATTCAAGATGTTGAAGTTAAATAATTTTTTTGAGCTTCTCTCACTAAAATAGGGTTCAAAAATGGCTTTGAAACTTACTTATATTTCCTCAGAATGCCTCCAAGTCTGTCATCTAGTACCCTCTGCCAAATGAGTTCTGGGTTATTTCTCTGCATTATCTGGAGATCTCCACAGCAGCTGTGCTCAGCTAACCTTCCTTCTAGCCTGAGGCAGCCAGGGCACTGCTTCGGGACTGGGAGATAGCTGGAGGAGCACTCAGACCCAGATTTTTTGGAGAAAATATGACCTCCAATGAGGCTGATTGCATCTGACAGCATCCCTATCAAGGGTGACCACATTCACTGTTGCCTCTCACCCTGTCAGGCTGCAGAACACCAGGGTCCCCCATCTGCTAGCTAGAGGAGAAGGTTACCTCTAGGCCAAATGTAGCAAGGGAAATATGTGAAACAGTTGTCAAATTCAGTGAAAGCTGAAGATCTGGGCCATTGATTCAGGGGCCCATAGTGCTCCAAAGAATTCTACCTAAGTCCAAGGAGAATATCAAAGAAACGCACTACCAACATAATAGCTATAGAAATGTTGAAATAACTTCCTGAAAGTCATGGAAAAGAGAAGCAAGGATTTCTCTTAGATAAGGTCCAGACAAGATGAAGAAACTCTGAATGACATCATAAAAAGTCTAAAATAAGAGCATGTCTGTATCAGGCATAAGGCAAGATTGCAGATTGCCCATTTGCCAAACAGGATCATACAGGTATAGATAGCAGATGGAACTACATCCAGGTTTATACACCCACATAATTCTGAGTTTCAGACACAACTCTGAAAATGAGAGAAAAGTCAGAGAAGGGACCAAGTACAACTAACTGTAATAAAGAGGGTATCTCACAGGTCCAAACAGCAATGGGTGATGGCATGAGTCAGGCAGCAGGAACTTGAAAGATCTTGAGAATGCTAATAAAAGACACGGTGATCATACACTATAGGATGAATAGAGTGAAAGATAGAAATAAAAAGCATAACATACCATAGGGGGAAAATGACCATTAAGTTGGGCATTCTTAATAGAAATATAGTGATTATAATAGTGAAAAATATAATTTTGTTTTTGTTTCCATGTTGACAGTAGCACAATTGATGAACATATTGTGGTTTTGCCTGCACATCCCTCCAGGCTCATATAGTTATGAGGTGAAGGCTTTTCATAGGTGGCTGAAACTAGATTAATGTGTATGATGCTGGTATTATGCGTGTGAGTGCTACCCCTGCCCTAAGGTAGGCAGCCTGTGTATGACATAAGGGACAAAAAGAGGCTTGTCTTGAGTGCTTTCCTATTGCTTTTTCTGTGTTCTGCCACCACGAACTGCTGTTAGGTAAGTGGTAGGGAGCTGTTGACTTTCTTGAAGGAGTTTGACATGCTGGCTTTCCTGATGAACTCTGCTGTTTTCAGAGGTCTCTGCTCAAGACCTTGGTGTCACTGATAATAGCTATGATGCACTTTGGGGAAACTCTGGTCCTCACTTTGAGCCTTGCTTCCTGGCTCCCAAGGGGAAGTTGTCTCCTGTTTCCAGTGCTGTCTCCTGGAGAACTTTGTCAGGCTGGCTTTCCTAGTAGGAGCTCAGCTTTCCTCATCACTGGAGGAGCTCGGGACCTCACTGTTGCTGAGGACGGCTGTGGTGCCTTTCAGGTGAGCTCTGGTTCTTACTTTGAGTGTTGTTTCCTGGCTGCAGTGCGGAGCTGTCAGCCTGCTCACACAGAACCTTCATTCCACTGGCATAGACTTTTACGCTTCCACTTTTGGGCTTCCCAGTACAGATCTGTGAAACAGGCCTGCACGAGACATTGTTGTGGGCTTTAGGTCTCCAGTTGGATGTGTGGAAAGCATTTTTTATGAGCTCTAGCTCTTCAGCTGGACTCATGCAGGACATTACTGTGGGATCCAGGCCCTCAGCTCAGTTCTTTGGTCTTTGGTATGTAGGCAGATTTCCTATATTCTCCTTGTAGATGATTTTTTGGGTGACTATTATAAAATAATCTTTTGTAAATGTATTTAATGCAGGGTCTGCAGGGTATACAGGGTTTCACTACATAGATTGGACTCAGTGATTCTCCTGTTTTCAGCCTCCCAAGTGCTGGGATTACAGGTGCAAGACACCATGTCCAGTCTCAAATACCATCTCAGTACGCCCTGGGAGTGGGGCCAGCATGCTGGAGACCAAACCTGCTGCACTCTGCCTAAGCAGGCACTTTAATATACTGAGGTATCTGGCTGGCCTTGCTATAAAATAATCTTATAAAATAAGTGTCCTGTATTGCATTGTTCCTCTTGGGAAACCTCAAACTATGACAAACTTGGTTGGGGAACTGTTTCCCCTCTGCCGTGTGCCATCCAGCTTTGGAGCCAGCCAATTGTGGACCAAAACCTCTGCTAAATGTGCACTAAATGAACCTCTTCCCCTTTAACTCTGGGTGCCAGGTATTTTATCTCAGCAAAGAGAAAAGTGACTAAGACACTCGTTCACCTAAAAGCTAGTAGCCTAGCCACAAGAAGACTAGTATGTTAATGCCATATAAAGAACCAAATTAGGTTGTGTAAGGACTCTTCAAAGTGACTGAGTAGTTAATCCTGGGGAAAAGAAAACTAAGAATAAAAATGACAATTACCTTCAGATCCTTATCTCAGAGGGAACATGTATCTTGGAACCATGTTGCTATGGTTTGTAACAAAACCTTGTGTGCACATAGGTGGGAATTTGCCTGCATCTAGGGCATGTGAAACTGAACTTAAGGATGTGTGGCACGAAACTAGCCCACTGATAGGGATCGATATACTTCTGGGTGTGTGTGAATGCAATTACAAAAGACAAAAGCCCTACCCTGAGGACAGGCGGCAATACCTAAAATGCTTGTGGCCTGGATGGAAAGGCACGTGAGCAGGCTCACTGCTGCTACTTCCTGCCCACCCTGCCATGGGCATTTTCCTTTCTGCCATGCCGCCCTGCATGGAAACAGCCAACTGTAGGCTGAAACCCTTACAAACAGTGAGCTAAACCGAACCTTTTCTCCTTTAAGTTGGGGTGTTGGACACTTTGTCTGGTGAACACAAAATGTAACTAAGATAGACATTTATTTTGCCATGCAAATTACTTTCTGTAAGATCGTAGTCTTAACATTCAAGTTTTATTCCTTTAATATTTCCTTTAGTTTTCCAACTCTCCAATTTCTGGAACTGTACTGTGTAAATTAAATAATGGGAAGAAACCAACACACTTAATGTTGGCAAGAAGGAAAGAAATGGTCAAATTCTGACAAGAAAAGAATTCTGATCTGAGGACAAGTAGCTGATGTGTTAGGAGTCACACAGCACAGTGGCTCAGAGGGGCAAGGGCAAAGGGTCATTTTGAGGTTGAGAAGTAAACGAATTTCTGAAGAGAGGAAGAGAGCAGAAACTCTACTAACACTTTGTAGTATTATGTAAAGGGATCCTCTATCAGTTCTCACAGGAATGATGATAAAACTCAAAGGGAGTAGAATGACAGTGGAAAATACACTGGATGAGGAAAGAGTCTGTACCATTCCCTGCTACCACTGCCTTGGACAATCCCTTCAACCTTTCTTAGACAGAGCTCTTCATACATCTAAATGCACAAGGAAAAGAAAGATTCATAATCTATGGTAAACTAATTTCTTGTTCTTTACTTTATTTCCCAGAGAAACTGGAAACCAAATAAATTGATAAGGTCAATCTTTAGGACACCATTGCAGCCGGTGCTGGTCTCTTCAGCCACTCAGTCACACTGACATGTGAGACATCATTCCCAACAGCTGGCTGTGTGTCAGCAATTCCTTATGCACAAAATCCTAAACTGAAATTCAAGTTGTCGATAAAATTGTATTGGTCTCATCTGATTTCATGACTATGCTCAATGCAGGTAATGTAGGTTACATATAACCTGTTATTCTATGACTCTTTCTTTATGAAGATTCATTAACAAAACTATTTCCCAAGAGAAAATTATTCATTTATAAAGAGGATTTAGCTTTGCTCTCAAACTCCAGGTAATTCATCTAGACTGTCCCACAGTAATGGAGTCCACAAACCACTCAGGAAGTGCCATTACAAACAGAACCATTATTTAATAACACTCACAATATTAGCCTCTTGTTATTATACAAGATCCTTCTGTCTTACAGGAGAGTTAAGTGGAATATAATAAAAGTAATCACTGTTAAATCTTTCAAGTCTGTAAAGTTGGGCAAATCTCTGCGGTTATTCTAAAGATACAGTATTTCCTAATTCTTGGGGCTTCTGCTTGGTTTAAGAGTTATGACTCTTCAAGGCAGAAGGGTAATGTGGGAGTTATGACTATTTCTGAATAGATATCTCTTCCATCTATTCAACAGTGACCAGAGAGTGAATTTGTGAACCCTCTGGGTCCACTGTGACATAGTGTCGGCTCTAAATTCTTTTTATCACCTGATATTCGTAAGTCTCATCTATGACCTCTAGAGCAAAGATTTACTAGAGAGTAGTGTTTTTATAAGATCCTTGTCCAGTAATTTTCCCCAAACTCTAGGTATTTCCTAATAGTCAAGACATCATTAACCTTGAATTTACTACAAATCTCTTTGGGGAGCACTAGGAAGGTTTGTAGTAAACGTTTAGAAAGTCATTGCAGAGTTTTCTGAGGTTCACATCCTTCAAAATTCATTTAGAAATTTGTAATAGCATTCAGAAGTAAGATTTTAAGACTTAAGCAGATCGTGAGGCCTCCATTCTCAAGGGTGACACTGATGACATTGTACAATAGTCTTTGGCTCTCTTTCTCCCTCATGCTTGCCCTCTTGACTTTCATCATATGATAAGCCAGTAAGAAGGTCCTTGCCTGATACAGCCACCTTGATACTGGATTCAAGAACAGTGAGCCAATAAATTCCTCTTCATTATAAATTAATGAGCCTCAGGCATATTGTTACAGAAATATAGAAGGGTCTAAGGCAATATCCTTCCTTAAGCATGTGTGACTTTCTCTTCACTCAAATAGTGTCAGGCAGGTTTACAAGTTGGTTCAGGAATTCCAGCTATCAAAGGTTTCGATTTGAGTGAAACTTTTATTCATCCAGCTCTGAGTCAAATTAACTAAGATTGTAGTGGAATGTTGATGCTTTTCAGGTCTGGGAGATCATGATCAATAGTCATTGCCGAAATTTTATGCAGATCAGATTACTGTGTTTACCAATTATGTGCTGCTGACTTTAATGGTAGCATGTCTTGATTTTGAGCATGATTAACCAGTATTTTCTTTTTAGTCTAAATACTGACTATTTACACTGAGAACAGAAAGCCATTTGTATAATTGCATTTCCTACATTCTTTATCTCAGTCTAAAGACAACAGTCATTTAAGTATTTAAGTAGTTTTTAAAGTCTCTGGGTACTTCTACCAATCTCAGTCTCTCTCTCACACACTCTCTCTCTGTGTCTCTCTCTGTCTCTCTCTCTGTATCTCTCTCTCTCTCTATCTCCCTCTTCCTCCCTCTACCTCTCTCTCTCCCTCACCCCCTCTCACCTCCTCTAGAATTACCCCTCCCTTTCCTCCTTTTCTGCCACTCCTTTTCCCTCTCCTTCTTCCTCTCCCTTTCCCTCACCCCTTCCCTCTCCCTCATTCTCTCTCTTTCTAAAGTCAAAATCTACCTAGATCCTCTTACAGGCAATCCTCAGTGTTTTTGAAGGGGGTGTTGAATCTAAGCAGAAAATTATTTTCCTGAGATTTTGTATTTTTTGCTTTACATTAAGCCAAGAAATTTCTAGCCTCTTTATTTGATGTAAGCTGTCATTTATTTGTGTTTTGGTAAAAAATAAAATAAAATAAAAAATCTGCTTTAATACCCTAGCTCATTAAATCCAGAATCTCTACCAGTGCATTAAAATTGACAAACTCAACTCAACCTGGTATAAAATGCTTTCCCCTCTATGGTTTAGTAGCCTTAGGACCAATTCTCATAAATAGTGTCCAAGATCTTTTACTGGTGCAAAACATTGAAATGTTGGAATCAATATTATGTATGATGTGTCATAGTTTTGTAAGAACATATCATGATCCAACCGAATATACCAAGTTGGGTGGACAAGTGAAGCAGGAGGAAACTCAGCATTCTGCTCGGTGAAGTCAGAATCTTTAAGCATCCTGTGGTCAACTTTATCTGATAGGAGACAAGGACTGCTTCTACTGCCCTAGGAGATTCTGTGGCTTGAAGTTATTCAAATTCTCTGAAGTGTCAAGATTTCAATCCTATGTGACCTAATTCTTTACCCACCATGCCATTCCACCTGTTTAACAGTGTTTTGTGAAATTTTCATGTCTTTTATGTCATACCATTATTACACAATGAAAATTCAGATAGCTCTCTGATTTCTTTTCTTTTGCATATGTATCCAGAAATGTAGTTACTAGATCAAACAAAGTGTCTGTCTTTCGTTTTTTGAGGACCATCCATAGTGTTGTCCACAATAGCTACATTAATTTACATTCTCACAAAGAGCATATCAGAGATCTTCTTTCTTGTATCCTCACCAACATTTGTCATTTTTTTGTCTTTAATAATAATTATTCTAGGGCCAGCCAGATAACTCAGCGGACTAAAGTGCCTGCTTAGCCAGAGCTCAGGGGACTGGGGTTCAATCTCCTGTATGCTGCACTGGCCCCTCCCCTGGGGTGCGCTGAGATGGCAATCGAGACTAGGTATGGTGGTGTGTGCCTGTAATCCCAGCACTTGGGAGGCTGAAAACAGGAGAATCACTACATCCGATCTACG
>NW_004524579.1:19158020-19186756 GCF_000260255.1 Octodon degus | reverse complement strand
ATATGTGTATATATATATATATCTTTAATAATCATCCTAACTGAAGCAGAATCATATTTCAATGTAGTTATAAATTTTGTTTCTCTGTTGATCAGTAAAAGAAAATCAATATGAGGGGCCGGGGAGATGGCTCAGTGGAATAAGCGCTTCCCTGGCAAGCGCAAGGACCTGAGTTCAATCCCCAGTTCAACAAAAAAAAAAAAAAAAGAAAAAAAATCAATATGAGATGTCCAAACTCTGTTGCAACACTAATCTCACTAGTAAAGGTACAGAAACGACTGTCAATCCACAGTTCACACATAAAGAAAATGCAGTGCACACACACAGCTGACTATTCTTCAGCCATGACAACAAACTCTCATCATTTGAGAAAATACAAGAGAATCTCAAGGACATGATGTTAAATAAGCCAACCACAGAAAGACAGACACTGCAGGATTTCACCCATACGTGGAAGCAAAGATGATAACCTAGAGCTGTGGGTACAAGAGGCTAGACTTGTAAGAGAAGAAGGAGAAATCACTCAGTGAATTTAAGATTACAGCTAAGGGAACTACAGTCTATGGTCCTGCAACACAGTAGGATGCTTATAGAAAGTAATTTACTGTGTCCATAAAGATATAAGATTTGAATGTGTTCAACACAAAAGTGGGGGTAGTTGTAAGATAATTACATTAATGTGATCATCACATATTACATCCAGATATTAAAATATCACATATATGTACAATTATTATGTATATGTATTTTAAAACTGAGACACCTGAAATTTTAGAATCTTAAAATGGACAATTTCTCACTCTTTCCAGGTGTCCTTGTGAGAGTGACATCGTCTTTAAACATTCCATGGCAATCCCTGATGCACCGCCATGATGCCAGGGAAGACTAGACAACCTGGAAATCCAGCTACATCCTTAAGAGCATCCAACACTTGAATGATCATCCAAAATGCTTCATTGTTGGAGCAGACAATGTGAGCTTCAAGCAGATGCAGCAGATCTGAATGTCCCTCTGAGGGAAGGCTATGGTGCTGGTGGACAAAAATGTCATGATACACAAGGCCATTTGAGGACATCTGGAAAACAAACCAGCTCTGGAGAAACTGTTGCCTCATATCCAGGGGAATGTGGGCTTTGTGTTCACCAAGGAGGACCTCACTGAGATCAGGGATATGCTGCTGGCCAATAAGGCACCTGCTGCTGCCCGTGCAGATGCCACTGCACCATGTGAAGTCACCGTGCCTGCCCAGAACACTGGTCTGGGGCCCAAGAAGACCTCCTTCTTCCAGGCTCTGGGCATCACCACTAAAATCTCCAGGGGCACTACTGAAATCCTCAGTGATGTACAGCTGATTAAGACTCAGAACAAAGTAGAAACATGTTGAACATCTCCCCATTCTCCTTTGGGCTGATCATTCAGCAAGTGTTTCACAATGGAAGCATCTACAACCCAGAAGTTCTTGACATTACAGAGGAAACTCTGCATTCTCACTTTCTGGAGGGTGTCCGCAATGTTGCCAGTGTCTGTCTGCAGATTGGTTTCCCAACTTTTGCATCAGTGCCCCATTCTATCATCAATGGGTTCAAATGGGTCCTGGCTTTGTCTGTGGAGACTGATTACACCTTCCCACTTGCTGAAAAGGTCAAGGCCTTCTTAGCTGATACAACTGCATTTGTGGCTGCTGCCCCTGTCACCACAGCCACCACTGCTGCTCCTACTGCTGAGCTTCCCCTCCCAAGATGGAAACCAAGGAAGAGTCAGAGGAGTCAGATGAGGATATGGGATTTGGTTTCTTTGACTGATCACCAAAAAGCAAACTATTCAGCCTGCCTGATTGACAAAACAAGGAATAAAGGCATAATTCTCCTTCAAAAACAATGGATAAGTTCTTTTGGTCCTCCAGTGGCATCACCTTCTCAGAGTACACAGAGGAAGACGCTGGTTCCCTTTGTCTTTTAAAGCTGGGGGCTCCGTTCCCAGCTCTGTCATTCTGCCCCTCCACCCCAAACAAGGAGCACATCCCTGCTTAGCTTTCTGCTTGTTCCTAAGTCGTTGGATACACAGCACAGAAAATTCCCTCACAGTATTTCATAACTTTAAATAAAGTGTATTTTCCAGTAATTTTATTTTTAAAAGTTTGTACCTAATAGAGTGGGGAAAATATCTTATTTGTTCCAAATCATTACATTTCTTCCTCCTAAAATTTGATTGATGTCCACATAAAACAGGGTAATTTTGCCACATACCTGGAATACCATCTGCTGCAAAGAATAACACTGTGTAACAACTCCACAAAGCTGCGTTCCATGAGCAGAGTTAGAATCTACTCTTCCAAAGTGGTAAGAGGACCACCATACATTCAAAGGTGATGCTAGCAACATCACCCTATAACTATTTTTGATCAACAAATTATTGTTTCTCAGTCTGGTATACATTAAGTCTGCCAGCACTTACAAATCCACTCATATTACCTCACTGATTTCTGTGCACTCCACACAAGCCAAACAAAAAGTTATAGCTTTCCAACTGCTAGATGAATCCACCCACCCTAATGCCCTCTCTGACCCAAAGGGCAAACAGTATTTCTAAGGTGACTTAGGCATTCTGAAGCAAAGCTCAGGACAGTCACCCTAGGGTGATTCATTTTAACACTTAAAATGTCCATGCATGTAGCTGGCACTCCTGATCCGCCACTGATGTTTTGTTTTCTCTACCCCAAGGGAGAAAATGGGTCAGCCAGGCTGAACATAAACCTGTCAACAATTTGATTTATGGGGCCTGTGTCCCAGTTTCTCTCCCAAAACGTTAAACAAATAGGCTTTCATTCAGTCATTACAGTTTTATTCCTTTGAGGTTTGGGGCTTTTAATCCTTAAGACATTGATTAAATTCCTGTTAGTAGTCACAAGTCATGTTATTACCAGGACCCTTTGTAGAAATCGCTAAGATTAGGCCATCAGATAAAAAAAACTTGAAAGAATAAGGAATTTGGGTAGACAGACAGACATAATTCAGGTTTTTCTGATTTTCCCAAGGGATGTCTTTGATAACCTGGCATATCGACACTCTTCTAGGGAACTCGTGGTTCCAAGAATTTTAATTTTAAGTAGATTGGCCTCAGTCACAAGACTCTGAAACTGTAGAACAAGAATAATAAAACCCATTACTGTCAGCTGAGAGTGAATCTCAAGAGGTGGAGTAAAGGCATTTCTCTCAAATAAGCACCCCACACTTTGAAAAGACCTGGAGCCCACACTGCCTCTGCTGTGAATGGCATTGGCCCCGCACACCCAATTTTAAAGCCTAAGTTCTTTTGCCAAGAATGACCTTTGAGGATTCTCATCCAGGAAGCTAGCCTTTTAAAATCCATAATAAAGGCCTGTCAGATACTGTGTGACATTCTAACATATTACCCCAGCATTGGGATCAATCACATCTCAGGGCCTGAGATTCAATGTATCTTGTTGAAAAGATGCAAAGTTTTCAGAATACATTATGGTGATGCTTGCAAATCCCTCAGACATAAACTAAGAAATCTACTTGGCATCCTTGCATGTCACTGAATCTTTGCTTGGCACTGTGCTGAGAGTGGAGACTCTTCAGAGCCATTTCTGAAGGAGAAAATCAGAAAAGACAGCCACTGAAGTTCACCTGCCTCTTCCCTCAATCACCCAGGACTGTGAGGTCTCTGAAATTTGACCTTTTCACACGCAAGGAAGGAATGGTAAAAGGTACAAAAGGAGATAAAATGGTGACAAAATAAATAGAAGCAAAAATTTAATCTCAACAAAAAGAAACACGGAAGAAAAATATTTTCCTCATAATTTTGGATTTTATTGTGTTCTTCTACTCCAGGCATGAAAAATGCCCTTGATTCTGCTAGAGTTTGTTGGGTCAAAAACTGCCTTCTTGGCCAGCATGGTAGCAAATGCCTGTAGTCCCAGCAGTAAGGAGGCAGAGGCAGGAAGATCCATGTGAGTTCCAGAACAGCCTGGGCTACAAAGTGTGCTCAATGCCAACCTGAACTGCATAGTGAGACCCAGTCTCAAACAAAAAGATTAAAAAAAAAAAAAAAAAAAAAAAAAGAACTGCCTCTCAAATATTTCTCACTCCTGATTAGCTTAAATACTATGGTTTTATAGCCTGACTGAAACTACAGCTCTCTCCTTCAGAGTCTAGAGTTTTTCTACAACTGCTCCCTGATGGCCTGTTGCAAAGTTGCTAATCCTGTGCCTCAGCCAGCAGAGCTGATGGAATGAGTACCTGGTAGGAAAGAAACAAAGCACAAGCTGCACCCCCAGAAACTTCTGCAAAGCCCTCGTCCCCTTAAGAATGTCACCCAACCCTGTACTGCCCTGACTTCCATGCCCACATCTTTTTAAATGTCAGCATCATCAATTACTGGCTGCTAATGAAGTCAGAAAAATAAAATCATGAAGCTCAATGGAGAACAAACCTTTGTGTCGCTGCTGTGATGCCTGGGCTGACACGAGTGATCCTGCCCACAGCTGCCAGCAGATGACTACTTCTTTTCTCTTGGCTGTTAGAAAATTCAAAGTACAGACTTGATAACCCTTACAAAGTGCTTATATACCTTGTGGTTTTAAACTATCTAAAAAAACTTCCAAGATAAAAGGATTATTAACTAAGCAGATGCACTCCTCTAGAAACAAAGACAGTGACACAAAATACTCAGAAGAAGAAAGTCACACACACACACACACACACACACACACACACACACAAGCTTGCTCTACTATCAACATGAATAAATAAAGTAAAAATATAAGTGGAGCCATGAAGCTGCTGCCATCCTTCTTGCAAAATGAATGTCTGAGGCTTATAACAAGACCAAATTATTCACAAGGAAAATGTCATAAAATCACGTTCTACCCATGCATATTAAAGCAATTTCCCCAAGTTACTCTAATAATCAGTAAGTCTGCAGTAAATACTCATTAAAATACAGCCTTTTGCCAAAAATTGCAGAATAAAACATTCCAAAATGTCTCCTCAAATCCAATAATATTGCACTTCTCTCCTCCTATACTGAAGTCTGTGAGTCATTCCAAAGTTATCAAGATGAGGTACAATAGGGATGGAGATCCCCAGCTCTATCCATCTTGTGACCCTGCACTTTCACAGGTATAGAGTCCTCATAGTCTGAAGTAGGTCACCCCGGCATCCTCATTTGATCCCATAGGAGAAAGGGACATATGAGGATAAGAGGTCCTGACCACTCCCTTTTGAGGACATGCCTTCTGCATTTGGTTCAGGATCTCACTATGCAGCTTGGACTCATAATGATCCTCCTGTTTTCAGCCTCCTCAGCCCTGGGGTTACAGGCTTGCGCCACCATGCCGGGTCTTGGTTGCAGGCTCATGGCTTGAAATTTTCACACACAAATTTTCATCAGAAGAAATGCATCCACAGACACCATGACAGTGCACGTTTAGCTTCTGAGAAGACTGACCTCTAGTCAGTTGTGCTCAAGACGTTGTCTTCTTCAGTGCTCCTGATTATCTAGCAAATCTTTGTTCCCCCAAGTGCTTCTTAGGAAACTTTGAAAAGTGTCTTTAGTTTATGATGCTTCTGTGGCTTCTCTTGGTCAATAGTTCCGTTTACTTCCCCACAAAACATTGTGATGGCGTGAGGTGGATCCCACTTCTCCTTCATGTCTTCCTGTACTGCTGTGGGTAGCCATATTCCCATGAGAACATTTCTTACCTCTTACATTAATTTTAGCTCACAGTTTAAACTTACATGTTCCCATACACAGCTATTTACACAATTTGTATGAACCTTGCCTGCTCAATAATGCTCAGTTCTTTGAAGACAACACCATTTATCAAGCTCAGTATCAGCTCAAACCTTCAAACCTGATGAATTCAATTTTTAAAGTGTTCACATGGTGCTTACTTTACAAGTATTATTGTACATCAGTACTAACATCCATGAAAAATAATGAAGAAACAAAACCATGGTTATGCTTACTAATCTTCCCTATTGCTAGGACAAAATACCTTACAACCCCAGATTAAAGGAGGACAAGGGTCAGGGATATAGCTCAGTGAACTACGTGCCTGCTTAGGCAATCACAAGGACAATGGTTCGATCCCCAGCACCACATGCTGCGCCAGCCCCACCCCTGGGGTGTTCTGAGCCTGAAACCAAATCCAGGCATGGTGGCACACACCCGTAACCCCAGCGCTGGGGAGGCTGAAAACAGGAGGATCATTACAAGTCCAAGCTGCATAGTGAGATTCTGTACTAAATACATAAAAATAAAGGAGGATAGATTTAGGTTGAGTCGTGGTTTTTATGGTATTTGGTCCATGGTGATTGTCTCCAAGTCAGAAAGCATGATGGAAGGACATGGCAGAGGATGAGTGTTTAACCATGTCAACAAGGAAGCAGAACACCAGGATGAAGAACAGCAACAAGAACACACGTCCAGGGTCCCATGTCCACCTGCCTTCTGACCAGGTCCCACCTCGTGAGAGCGCAGGCAGCCACCATCCTGGGAATGCATTAATCCCGTGATCCAGTCACACAGCATAACCTCACATAAACACACATGGGACTTTCGGGGAATGTTTTAGCTAAACTATAGCCAATTAATAAGTAAGAAATGCCATCTATTCTAAAACATGAAGGATAAAAAATGAGCAAAAAGGGATGTGCTGAGAAGAAAGAGGAAACGAAGAGAAGCCTGCCCGAAATGACTGAGAAGGCAGGCTGCCGCTCTTCAGTTGGACTCTGCAGCCTAAATACTTTGTTGGTAAATGCTGCAGAACAATATAGGATGAAGCCACCATCGAGGGTCAGATTTGCCTTTTTGCCAGTACTGGAATCCAGTCCCAAATGTCAGGATAGATTCAACTATTTAAGGAATTATTTCCCGGCAACATATTTAATAGTTGTTCTATGTCAAGACTCTAGTGATCACTACGACTGTCAATCATGCTTGTCAAATTGACTGGATTGACAGATGCCTAGCAGAGCAGTAAACATTCTTGTGTGTGTGCTGTGTTGGTTGAGTGCACCCACACAGGCTGTGTCTGATTCCCAACCCATTCCTTTCTGCCGCACCTTGCACCCCGTCTGCTTCCTGCTTACCATGAGGTGAGCTTCATTCCTCCACAGACTCTTCTTCCACAGTGTTTCTGCTTGAGAGCCCACCAACTATGAACTGAACCACTGGAAACCAGAAGCCAAATAAACCTTTCTACCTTCAATCATGAGCATGTGGTATTTTTTTCCCTAGCAAGCAGAAAGCTAATAAAGTTAAAAGCAATTAAATTAATAACACATCAATTGACTACTATAATATTGACACTTTAATCATTTGTGAACTAAAGATCATTTACATGTTATGTCAGTTATTAAAACAAATTGTAGTTTACAAGCACCGCTGGTTGTTTATGGCAGCCACTATAATTCTTCCTCAGAATAAACCAAGAAAAAAACCTCACTCATTTATCAAAGTTTGCTATCTAATGTATCTTCCTTGATTATACAGTCCCATATCATCATTACTTTTCTTGGACTTGGACTTGGTTCATTATAGCATACAAATTAACTCACAGGATTGACCATTTCATTATTCCAAACCTGTTGAATAAAACACACACATACCCTCAGCTCTTCTCCTTTTCTTCCCTTTTTCTCCCACATCTTTTTTCTGCCCTCCTTTTCTGGCAATAGCTTCTTTTCTTTGTTGGAGATGGATGGAAATAACATGAAAAAATTCCCATTTTAGAGAATTAAGCAAGTCAATTGAAGAAGTAACACATTGAGATGCTCACATCACTGTTCAAAGCTCCATTGTTATTTTCTCTCTCAAACTGCAACACTTGGATACATTCACTTACACACACACAAGCACAGTTCTACACACTGTAAATACTGATTGCTTTCCAATACCATATCTGTGCAGCTAAGATGGCCCACGTAACTCATAAAATATGATACACTGACACATTCACACATTTTGAGACCTGACCTAAAAACTTAAAAGAAATTATTTTGTTTCCGTGTTAATGCTTCTGTTTTGCCTTTTGCATTCTAGCCTGTAGTGTAACTGCACTCATCACTCCAGCTCTGGAGAAATACAAAGCACTGAACTGGTTTTTATGATTGATTAAATGCTCCTCCTCGGTTACTACTTTTAATCAATGACTTCAACCTGGTACAACTTCACTGGTTGTATGACATTACGGATCAACCTTTACACATTCCATCTATGTCCAAACAATTACGATTTTTGTAAAGATTGTATTTTGGAGCTTCTGAGGATAACAATTCTTTCTAGGAAAATAACATATTATTTTTTAGTCTAACGAATGAGAATGCTCAACATTATTGCCAGATATATTTTACTAATACCTTGCCTTTACAAAAGCTGTAATAATGTTATACATGTAGTTTAATAGTCTAAGGATGATTCTGATAACTACATTTATTAAAGAAAATTTAAGAGTCCAGCCACTACACAGTAAATTTTGACTCTCTTAGAGTTATATGAAGAAAATTTTATCTTATATCTCCCATAAAAGTAAACAGGTATATGTGTGGTTCATCTTTGTTTGTTCTAGTGCCTCCACTAAGCAACTATTTTGGACACTTTCATTTTATTGAAACACTAGTTTATACAATTTTGAAACAAGCACTAAGAGAGCTCCCAGGATGACTCCTTACAATGAAGACATGGTCTGCCATGAATCAGATGTGGGGTGTCTCCTAGCTCTTCCTATGTTAAAATGTAATCCCTTTTTGGAAATGTTTGCAGGCTTGGAACTTAATCTAACTACTGTGTATAGAGGCAGACCTTTGGGATGTGACTAGAATTAGATATTTAAGGTAAGCTTCCATGATGGGAGATGGAGAGAAACCAGGCATGTGTCAGAGTCATGCACACACCTCTCTGGCCATGTGATGCCATGTGCTGCCGTAGTGCCCTGCTGGCAGGAAGGCCATCCCAGCATCGAGCCCCTCAGCCTTGGAACTCAAGAAATATTAGCCTCAGCAGACTGCTTCACATGTAGGCTGCCTGTCTTATTTCATTAGAATAATAAAAAATAGATCAATATATATCCCCAAATTTTGTTTTTTGAGAGCAGTGGTCACGAATTCTTGTGTCCTTCACAAGACGTGCAATCCTTTGCTGAATGTTGATATTTAGTATGTCAGCTACATGTGAATTTTGTGTCTTGAATGTCCAATTGAAAAGCCATAAAATGATGACTGCAAATAAGAAACAAAATAATTAAAATAGCATCCCTTTTGTTTATAACATGAGACATTCTTAATTCTTATATTGTGTTGATTTGTATTACTTTAAAGTATTATGAAAATGAAAGTAGTGATGGGAAAGTCTACTACAAAAGAAGCAAATAGCACTGAGTGATTTAGTTCGTGAAGGTATCAAAGCTAGTAACTATGCTTTGGTTTGGGAAACCAGAGCTAAAGACTATTACTAGAGGAAAAGAAACTAAGTGGAAATTATTTTTAAAAAATGTAGAATCTCTGATTCAACATTGGAACACAAAATGGATATTAGTAGAAAAACTATAAAAATTCAAATAAGGTCTATAGTTTATTTAGTTGCACTATGTCAATGTTAATGTACTAAGGTTGATCACTGTACTATGGTTAAATAAGATGTTGAAAATAGAAGCTAGTTAGGGTGCAATAGAAATTCTTCTTTCCACCATCTTCCCTGTAAGTCTAAAATTAATATAAAATTTAAAAGAATTATATGTAGGGGTGACAATAAAGTATTTTATCACCAAATCAGAAAAAAATAATTTATCAATAAAGATGCCTTCAGATGCAAATGATATAAATTTTATTCAAACCAATTTGAAATACTAGGAGCTTTATGCGTTTCCTGGAAGTTCAGAAACAGGTAGTCTTCTGGATTGGTACAATTGGATGGCAGCTCCATTTATGAGACTCTTTTTTTTTTCACACTATTCACTTGCTTCACTAAGATTTTCTTGTGGTTTATGATGGAACATGCATGGAGGCCAAGATTCCTTTTACTGTTCTTTTAAAAAGGGAAAAAAATTGACCCTCTTTTCCTTCCTTATAAGAACAAGAATCTTTGCAAAGGCTTCCAACTGTTTTCTTCTCAAATGTCCTCAGACTTTGGTCTGAATTGGGGTCTGAATTGGCTCATATTTTCATTTGTAGATCAAAGACTGTCAAGACAACATTGTGATAAATTTAATTAACCAGAGTCCATCTTTGAAACCATGTGTGAGCTCAGCTTCTCTTTCATAACAAAGCTGCATAAAGGTAAGAGTGAAACTCGAGCAGAATCGAAGCTCTGTACGGAAGGTGGAAGCAGACACTCAGGAGGAAATTAAGAGCTCTCACTACAACCATATTTAGATGTTCTTGCAACTTGAAAAATGTCACTATCATATATGTAAAACAAAGTGCTACTTTAGGAATAAAAAAGTGGTAAGCTAACAATTGAAACAAATACCTGCTACAAGTTCAAATGTGTCTGCACTGAACAGAGTCAGTAAACTTGAAGTTAGTTTGTGAGTTACAGACCACCCAAAGACTTCTAGGTTTGGAGTCCCCTTCCAGATACACCCTCACTCAGGGCAGGAAGTTTGTCCACTCTTAGTAACCATCCTTTTCTCAAATATCTCACATATGAGTGGTCTGGCCTCGGCCTATTTCATGGGAAGCTATGGGGCATTTTCCCTTCATTCTGCCTTCTGGGTCATCATTAACATGTGTGTTCCTCTTCCCCATGGCAGGTCTGCAAGTTCTAGCACACAAATTCCACATTTCTCTTCTACACACCGAGCAAAGTGGTTTTATGCATCTCATATGTCGGGTCACCATGTTACTGCAAAGCATGGAGGTTAAAACCCGCCTGCACACTCACGACAGGAGAAGCAGAAGCACAGTTGGTCCACAATTTGCAGCCTACCCGAACACTCTGCTAATGAATGCAGCCTCACATAGTGTGTTTAATGTGTTAATATTATTTCATATGAAGTTCCTTGGGGAATGACCAAGAATGAGTTCTCGGATAATAAACTGCCTGAATGTGCTGAATAATGATACAAATGTCACTTCCGTTCTTTCTCCCTCAAAGTCTTGCTGAGTGGTCTCCTGAGGGTAATAACAATAAAGCAAAGTTAAAAAAGAAAGTTGGGCATGGGGGGAGGGGGTTGGCAGATGCTTAGCTTATTTGAGCCAGGAGACATGTTCTCCTACTGAGGCCCCAAACAGCCTTCAAACTGCAATAAAGTAAAGCTTGTTAGTGTAGCTGAAGGAATTGGCGGAGTTACTGCCCCGCAGGCATTAGGAATTAGAATATTCATCAATCTATTCTATGGCCTTGAGAGCAGGTCTAACTCAATTTTTGAGAGCACAGGAGAGAGGAAAAGTCTAGAAAACTATTGTATCGAACAAGTCGTGTCTCTCGTGTATGTATTAAGATGTGCTTCACTCCAAATGTGGCTTCTGGGCAGACATTCTTACATGGGAGATGAAACACTGGATGTCACAAAGCCAAAACACGTGTTCCTGCACAGACTATAGGGCAAAGAAAAACTCTCTCCCCAAAACAAAGCTCCAGTGGTCTGACCTACACTACCCAGATTGACCCAGCACACCGATAAGCACTGATCACCCCAGTAGACACCAGCAGTTCTGACGTATGAACAAAGCTGTTTTTCATTCTGAAAGGTATCTGGATGTGAACAGTAAATAACATAACCACTTGATGTTAGTATATGCAAGATCTTCTCCAAGGGCTACAGGCTTCATATGCGTGTATTCCCTTTCCAGTGAGGCCCTTATGAGGCACAAGTAACCCTGACACAAGTCCCATCTGGCATATACAAGTACAAGTGACATCCCACACCATACAACTTAGTCTCAGCAGGACCAGCTATAGAACTTGGGTCTCCTAAACCTTATTTCAAATTTTTCACTAGAAAATGCTTGCTGGGGTGATATTTCTGCTGCTTGATTCCCTTCCTGCATCAATAATAGGATAGTAAGAGGAGCACAGCTACAGAAAACCTTATTTTCCCACAGGGTGTCTACAGTTTTACAGAATTATTCCTTCCTTTGGATAAAAATGCACAGTAAAATTGGGGGGAAGATAGAGTTTGTCCTTATATCCCTCTGATTCACAGGGCATTATTTAACTTAGCCTTTTCAAATAATATGAGTACCAAATATTTTTTAAGAGTACAGGAATTAGAGAAGGTAAATATTTAATTTCAGAACATGGAGGCTAAGGAAGATATAAAGAAAAAAATCAAAGTTTTAATTGATTGTCTATAGTGAAGACTAACACCTTTAGTTCACATAATTCTCCTGAAATACCTTTTCTACTTTTCTCCACTAATCTACACCGTTAAGTGTTCTTAAGGCCTCCTTGGCACTTTCTTTGGTGCTGCTTCATGGCAATTTTCCCTCTCTGAGTTTCAGCTTAGCTTTGTAGGTGGTATACACTTGTGTGTAGCTTCCTAGTGTTGGTTATACAACATTCTCTCATGTCACTCCCACCTCTAAAAATGGAGTCACATTTTATATTCCATATATCCATGGCACCATACACTTAGTCTACTCATAAGAGGTAGAGAACTATCTTTTGAACAATACTTGTTGATGATGATGCTATCAAATGGGTCCCTAACCAGTGACATAGTCTCTTGTAGATATTTCACTGTGTTGGATTATTAGCCTTGACTACATATCTTAAAGTGATGTTAAATCCTGTAAATAATACCTGGGTCGGCTCATAGAAAATTACATTCAGGCCTAGAGCTTCTCAGATATAGAAAGATGTTGACAAATTGCTACAAATTCAGTGGAGACTTGCTGGATTGATTAAGGGAATGGAGGGCTTGATTTACTGGCAAACATTAAAAGAACTAAATATGTAAGGTTGAGCACCACAGCAATTCTGAGTGGGCCTGAGGGATCTGACAACTGTATATTAGTGGCCAGAGGATGAAAACAGCATTATAAGAAAAACCACTTAAATTAGAGAAAAGAGCCTTTGGTGACACTCAGCAGGGATTTTAATTACTAGGGAATAAATGTTCTGATATATGAATTCAGGGCTTCTCAGGCTTTAATGTGTCCACAAATCACCTAGAGATCTTGTTAAAAGGTAGATCCTGGCTTAGGGCATTCAACACAGGCCTGAGATTCTGCATTTATAGGAAGTTCCCAGATACGCTAATGCCACTGGGCCAGAGAAGCCGAACACCTTTAAAGTATCTGTTTTTAGATGTACATAGTTTTGTTTAAATGTAGTGTAAAGTAAGTCTCAGAAATGAGATTGAAGAGTAAATAAAGTATTCTGAAATCCATCAAAGAGAGCTGAGTCTCAAATCAGCTTGAAAGTTAAAAGATGACATGTCTTCCCCTTTCCAGCATCCATGCAGGGCCTGTACTCCATGGGGAACTGCCCAGAGTCGTCACATCTTCCACATTTATCTTTCTACTCATGCCAGACAACAACATAGGATGAGAGCATATGTAACTCCAGGTTGTGATTATAGGCTACCAAAAAGTTCCCTTTTGCTTCCAAAATAACTCCTCCACCTTTGGATGAATGCCTGGAATTTTGCTGCTTCATTGCTTTAGATGAAGAGCTTTTATAGTTGGAAATCCAATCAGTTATTTTTACCTTAAGATGAATGGCTTTCAAATCTTTTCCTGATAAAACTAATGGACAGAAGAAAGATATGATACAGACACTGCATACTGGGAGAGTAGACAAGGGTCAGCAGTGTGAGACAATCCAATCGTTTCACATCCAAGAATGGTGTCTGTAGAAGAGAGGCCAGCTTTTCAAGGGACACATCACCCTGTTGATTAAATCCAGGTTTCCACATTTTCAGCTGATCATTCTTTCCAGGGCAACAAGCCTCTTCTGTGCTCTTCTGGTAATCTGTACTGCCAAGGTCTTCATCTGTTTCGTTCTGTAAGTGCAACCAAGGGGCACCTCCTAGCTCATGGAGCAAGTCACTGATGGCTAGTTTTTCTCACCCAAAATCTGCCTAATGAGTTAATGCAGAGGTAATGTATCCCTCATCAGATATAACCTCTGAACAGGTGAATTTCCATTTCTGGCTTAAAACTGAAGCAATTAAAATGAAAATTGGGAAAATGAGCCCAGCTGCTTCCTGTCAAGCAACTCAAGGAGACTGAGTAGCTGTGCTAATCATGAACAGCAGCATCGAGTCACCACCACACATGTGATCAGTCACATGAGCAGAGTCGGCCACTGCTGTCCACCCCATCCCATCCCACCCTCTGTTGTACTCCACGTTCCTAGTTGAAGCCAAGATCACAACACCTCCTGTTGTTACAACTCTTCACACATATCTTCTGGCTCTTTTATGCACATCACATAATTTGACATTTAAGATAAGTCTTATGAGTGCTATTTCTCATTTGTGCACTGGAGAAATGGGTTCATAAACAAGTTAATATCACGCCAAATATCACTCTTCATTTGGAATTTGGGCCTTGACCTTTGGATTTCCAATCACTTGTTTTTCTCTCTAGAATATATTCCCGTGGTCAAGTGAACTACTTCAGTCCCTGAATATGAGGAGTCTAGAATTTTCTGTTTTTACCTAATAAAGCAGACTTCATTGAGTCATAATAAGAATCATCTCTGCGTGTTCTATATGATTTTATGATTTTTTCTTCTTTTTTCTGCCTGTCTCCCACCCTGGGAAAGTACATATATTAGCAAACTATGATAAAGCATGAACTGACTGGAACTAGAATAACAAGTTGGCAAATTTAATCGTTCTTCCATCCAGTGGATTAAGGCAAAGAGGCAGACTGCAAAGATACCAAAATGGAGCAATTTTACTTCCCAGGCCCTGTGTGCTCCTGGAATCATTATAGATTCAGTGTAAACTCATTTCTGACTCTATCTTTAGCAGAGCATACTGAGAACTCACGGCCATTAAGATGTCGCCAAGGCTCTTTAAGATCCCCAGTCTGCAGAGACAAAAATCAATCGCATTCAATATGCTTTCCTAACTGAGACATAAAACAAATTTGGACATCAAGATAATGCCCAAGAGAAATCTGACCAAAAAATGTGTTAATCTGCTTTAGATTCTCAATTCTCTATAAGATATAATTGAGCAAATTTTCCCATTCCTTAGATGTCCTGGTTAACAATTTTTACCCATTGAGTCTTCTTCTAATTCTCCTACCAGAATTCAATGTGTCAAAATATTCCCATTTCTTTCTATTGGGATGAGCATTTGGATCAATGACAAAAAGCCTAACCATCATTTAAGGACCAGCCGCTACTCTACATAGCTCTACACGAATACCACTGGATGGACTGACCCATTGACCTCTAAATGGCTGTGTTATAAGCAGGGAGTCCTGACATAAAAAATATTTTTCCATTAATATTTTGGTCTGTGTATATTGTGTGACTTTTTATTTAAAGTGACCATATTGTTATGGTTATCATACACCATTGTGAACCTACCTTATTTTTAAGCTATATGTAATGGCTAAAATTTATTAACATTTCTGTAACAAGAATAAAATCAGAACAGTGCTGTAGGTAGAATAAAAATCCAAATAAATATGCATTGTAGCACAGTGGGAAATGATATTAAATAAAACAGCCAGAACCAAATATGAAGAGAGCAGAACGAGAGATCTGGAATCTGAGAATGAGACCATTTATCGCCCTTGACACAGAAACTATATTCCTAGGTATAAATCCAAGAGAAATGATGTGTGTATCCACCCAAAGGTGTGTCCAACAGTGATCATGATAGCTTTATTCATTACAGCCAAAATCCAGAAAGTGTTGAAATGCTGATCAACATGAAAATGTACAAATAATGATAATATTTCCACTCAATATATTGTATAAATTATTTTAAAACCTAACTGAAATCAGACTTAGTGTTGCACACCTACAATTGCAGCACTCTGAGAAGCTGAGGCAGGGAGAATGAAAGTTGTAGCCCAGCCTGAGCAACCTAGTAATTTACTAAAATGCTATTTCAAAATAATTTTTTTAAGGCTGGAAATATAGCACAAATGAAGGCCCATAGTTTAAGTCTCAGTAGTAGGAAAATTACTGGTTTTCAACAGCATTGGTGATTTCTATAGCTGTTGCATTGAATGAAACAAACTAGACATAGAAGGTGAAGACTGGCAGAGTCCATTATATTCAGTAAACACAGAGGGCTTGGCTGTGGCTTCCATCTGGAAAGGGATCTGCTGGGCGTCCCTAAAATTCTGTATCTTCTTCAGGTAGGAGGAACATGGGTGTGCATATACACTAAAAGTCATTGGCATTTATTTATCCCGTTAATCCATTTCTGTGACTTACTCTACAAACTACATACCATTGTGTCAGAATAATTAAGCTGTGTCTGAGAGCAGCTAATCCTAAACACAGGGGCTGGGTAGGGGCTACTCTTATTCCTTGCTCCATCTGGGCTTCAGGATTTCATTTGCAGGCTCAAGTCCCAATTTAGGAAGAATAATTTCAAGATTCCCGAAGACAAAGACTCCAGGCACCGTGTCTGGAAGCAAGTGCCGCAGCAATTCCCACTCTCTCCATTATCCTCATCAGATGGGAGTCAGCTAATGACCCAGGTTCTCACACAATTTTAAGGGCGCATCAGATAAATGTCCACTGGCCACAGACTGAACCTGAAGTAATTGTCTTTCTTCTGGGCATTATGCATATGCATAATTTTCATCACTAATGCAAATTTTTCTTTACTCACTTTACATCTATTTCCCTATTTAAAACTGTACAGTTTAGTAATTTGCCATGGGAATTCAGGATACTTGTGAAAATGAATAATGTTCCATTATGCCTTAATCACTTTTTATATGAGTTTTTATTTCTCAACTGTGGGTTGCTAGTTTATTAAAAATTGGCCTAGAAGAAAATTAAAAATCCTTTAAAAGGCAGCCATGGAACAAGATATTTTTTTAAACAAAACGCTTTGTCAGTTTAACAAAATAAAATAAAATCCTTCTATAAACTTCAAGTTGAAATTGAATTGGTGAAAATTATTGAATATTACCAGGTAAGGTGTAGACTGAATAAACATATCTGGCCTGAGGACACAGAACCTAATGACAATTTTTTCTTGGGAAAAAAGAAAAGCACATAGATCACAAAGATTTTTGGACCCTTATGCTGCGTAGAATATTAGAGTTAACTGGTATGCTATTGATTCAAAGTAATGTTAAGCGCCTTTTAATAATAATTCTAGAGACCTAATACCAATGATAGCCAAAGCATTACCTGCAAGTTAGTTATAAAATAAAGTTATTTCCATTACAAATTTTACCTGTAGATTAACCTTTCATTGTGTCTTCAAAGGTCTGCTACTAAAATATCAATATCTCTTTATAGGCAAAAGCCTGTTTAAGCCAAATTACTATTGTCTTATTGAAAATGCAAAGCATCAGATGCTCCTCTATTTATAGAGAGATTGAAATGGCCTTTTTACTATTTCTGTACCTATTACCTTAGCCCAAGTATGGTTATTTTGAGACAATTATAAAAACATAATAAACAGAGATGAGATCTGGGCATTGTGCATGTAGTAGTATTTAAATCAAATGCCTCTTTGTAACATTATCAAAGTTATATGGAAACATTATTATATGATAGAACTTACAAGGCTTGTAGGAATTCAGCAATAACAAGAGCTTTCAGTGAAGCATATAGAAGAGAATCTAATCAATGTAACAGACTATTGACTGTAGACACAAAGAGACATACATAAGAAATATAGCTGAGGAAGTGTGATCTACACACAGGTCTCTAGAAATGAAAAGCTGAGATGTGAGAAGTTGTGATGGACATCGGGGCAAAGATTGAGATTATTTCAGTTAGCAGAGTGCATACACACAGAACCTGACTAGTGGAAACATAAAATTATTCAGGGAACACAAAGAAAGATTAGGGTCTTAGTTACCTTTCTCATGACTGAGACAAAATACTCAAGACCTAAAGTTAAAGGGTAAAAACCTCACAGTTTGTAGAAGTTTCCATTCATAATTGGCTGGCTCCAGGGTAGGGTGGCATGGCAGAAGAGCATCATGGGAGAGAAAGAAATAGTTCACGGTGTGCAAGGTAAAGGACGGGAGGCAGCAAAAACAGTAAGTAGCAAGCAACAGCAGAAGCCCTTCCTGTACCTTATGGCCAATCCATGCTACTTACCCTTGAGGAGGGCAGTGTCTTGGTCACTTTTCTCTCATTGCTGAGACAAAACACCTGACACCCCAGATTAAGGAAGAAAAAGCTTATTTAGCTCACAACTTGTAGAGGCTTCAGTCCATATCAGCCGGCTCCAAGGAAGAATGGCACGTGGCAGGGTGACAACAGTTCATGGTGGTGGAAGCCAACGAAAGCAAGAGCAAAAGGGAAGTGCAAGCCTCTTCTCCATCCCTTATACTGTATTCAGGCTATGGGACCTAAGGCAAGTAGGTCACACAAATCCCCAATCCTAGCACTAGATAACAAGCAAATCACAAACTCTAGATTCAGTTGCCTCAGAAAAGCCCACACTCTATACCCATGAAGCTTTGGGGGAAAATCCAGACACCAGCTGTAACAGGTGGATAGCACTCATACCCAGAGTGGGTCACCCTTAATCCTAGTATCACATCATGAATTAATCCCACTTTCACATCCTTGATCCTGGCATCACACACCCCATGTCCACAACCTCAAACAAACCCAAAGTAAGAAACACTGTACAAGATAATTGGGCTGTGTTTTTTAAGTAAATGTCATAAAATTAAAGGACTGTGGAACTGTTCCAAATTAAAGTGACTAAAGAAACATGAAACTTGAACAGGAAATATGATACAGGGCTTCTATTACATAATATTATTGCAACAACATATATGCCTTGACATTTGCTATACTGTGGTTATGTAAGAAAATTCTTTATTTTTAGGAAAAACACTGGAGCATTCAGTGAAGAAAGTCATCCTGTGATTCTATATTCAGAGGAAATAAGAACACTAAAGTAAATGTGGCCAAATGTCCAAATTTGGGGCATCTGGGTAAAGGTCATACAGGATTTTCCTTTCTTGAAACTTCTCTTTAGGTCTGAAATTAAGTGACAATATAAAAGGGAAGAGAGACAGTCAATTACAAAAGGCAAAGACAAGCCGGGGAGATGGCTCAGTGGAATAAGCGCTTCCCTGGCAAGTGCAAGGGCCTGAGTTCAATTCCTGGTTCCACCAAAAAAAAAAAAAAAAAAAAGGCAAAGACAAGCAAAAGGGAGCCTTGCTTGGCTGCAGGTGCTTCCTTTTATACAGACGTGGACCAGTACCTTCACCCGAGCAAGCTTCAAGATCATCACTTATAAAATAGATATATTTATAAAACTTCCTTGCTTGGCTTTTTATGAGAATCACATAAAGTGATTACATGTAAATTTCTTGATACATTTATCATTCAGGTTGAAGAAGAAGAATGAGAAGAAACAGGCAAACTCAAGACGATTCATGGTGCCCCAGGTCACTGGACCCTGTTACTCTGCGTTTTCATTGAGCCCACCTCTCTTTGCAGTTTTAGGCTTCTAACACTGTTTTCCTGTCTCTGATTTCCTTCACTCCTTCAGGATTTCCCAGTTTCTGTTGAACTGAAATCTACCATGTGATATGAGAGAGGCAACTTGACTAATGAAAACTAGAGAATTAAAGCAAACACACCTAGCCACAGAGACAATGTTACAAACAGCAATGAATTTGGTGCTTGACAGGTCACATACCTCAGATGCTGGATACCTAATTAGTCCAGAGCACAATTGTCATTTCCTCAGAGCTCCCTTATTTGGAGGTGTAGGATGTCCTGCATAAAAATATAGTTGATAGCATGCCTAATTTCATTCCCCCAAATTATTCTTCCATTGTAGGTATCAATATTTTGTTCTTAGTTTGAAAACTTTCTGAGGATGACTGAGCAGTAGAGGTGTGGGAATGAAAACTCCCTGAACTCCTGAAATCACACTATATGGAGATTCTCATTTCTTCCCTTGGGAGCATCCTGTTGAGTAATCCCCTGGTACACAGGACTGCCCCTGTTCATAGTGTGCTGTGAAGCCCTTGCAGTAAAGCGTGAGGCCTTATTCATCATGTTGTGTTTCAAGGAAGAAATCAGAAATCTGTCAGCTTTCAAGGCCCGGGTGAGTGACGGAAGCAGGAACAAAAGAACACCTGAAACAGGGGCTGGTTGGAGGAAAGTTGACAACAACTCCTGAAAGCCCATTTGTTTTCCTTATTTATCACCTGTCAGGGCAGGAAGGAAAAGGAAACCAAGTGGGAGATAGGACTCAGCAGCACGTCTAAAACTTTCTCATATGAGAACTACAAAAAGAACCTCTCTGGGAACAAGGGACACTGCGGCTGAGACTCTGTATATGATCATTTGAACTCAAGATGCCTTGCAGTGCAAACAGGACTCTATTTATAATTATTTCACCGTAGCAGTCACCTACCCAGGACTGCCCAGGCAAACTAGAGTAGATGGTCACTATAGTGATGAGATTGCTCGGAAGAGATTTATTCTAATTGTGTCACATAACTGTCCAGATTCATGCTTTTTTGCTTCTTGTATTGAAATATGCAAAACAGAAATTTGACAGTTCCAATAGCTCCATTGTCCATACCAGAAATAGTGATGAGTGAGGTCAAGACAGTTTATTACCACCTCTCGAAATGTGCCAAAAATCAAATGTCTTGAGGTAGTCTCCAGGTGCAGCACAAGATGACACACTGTCTGTCTCCACATCCCACTCACATAAAAGTACAGGCTCAAACATCAAACCCGGAGTGTACAGCTCACCCTCATTTCTCAACCCCTGATGCCAAGGTAGAGGCTCTACTCATTGGCGTGGATACTAACACAGCAGCAACAGACATTACAGAATTGAGCACTCAGGTCTGTGCAAGAAGCAAGGTATGTGGACCGCACCTCGCAACAGATGGAAGGTGGGATGCCAGGATTGACAGGGAAGCCACACAAGCACCATGAGGAATTCTCTATGGGGAAACGTGTCAGTGTGTTAAGATGCAGGGTTGAAAACAAAATGGGATTCTTCCAGTTTTATTAGAGATGCCACTAATATTTCCAAACTGCCAGTAGATATGAGTACCATATGAAGGTTATTGTGAACTTTGATAAAAGGAAAGAAATGCAGTTAGCATCCCACTCAAGCAGGATCTGCTCCACCATTGCAAGCCACTGCATTTCCATACATATTTACGTGAAATACTATAAAACTACACATAGTCCCACTCAAATTCAGGTCAGGTTTGCTTTTCAAGCCATTTGCCACAAACATATGAAGTTTTTTTTGCCTTTGTTTTTGAACTTTGGCATCATGCATCAAGCACTGTCAGTTCATATTTTTGAGAAAAATGAATTTTAAAAGAAGAATTTAATACTGTTTTACATGTTTCTGTTGCAAGAAACATTTAATTCTGTCACATAACTGTCCATAATGGGGCAATGGAAAGAAACATTTAAATATCCTTCTCTTGTGTATCTACTTTTAAGTGTTCTTTTCTTTAATAAAAGAATTTATATTATCTGAAGAGAAACCAGAGTATTCTTCTTTAAAGTTCCTGAGCTCTGTTGTCTGTTGATGGCAAAAATAAGAATGGCAACATGACCATCCTCCTGGGTCTCCCTGGGACTACAGAGCAGAGTGGGAACAGCACACTCTTAGGCTGCTTGGCCAAGGGACAGAGGCTCCTTCCTCTGTCTCCTATTAATTCCAACATTCAATCTACTCATTCTTCAGCCCTCCTCAAGGGCAAACCTGGCATCCAACTACTTCTAATGCTGTTTACCAAGAATACAATTGGCTTCATCTTCCAGGCACTATAACCAAGATCAAAGAGGCTGACTGATTCACGTAAGGCCACAAAGCCGAAGATTGTTTGGAATCACTGATTACTGTTCAGGCTCCATTCAGTGAAGAAGTGTCAGAGCTGGAATTTCACCCACATCATCCAATCCCAGACCCTGCCTGCTGCTTTCTGTGACAGCCCTGATGCTCCCCATCACAACACTTGCAGACCAGAGGACAGAAAATCCCCCTGCACAAGGCTGTATCAAACCTGAGCATGGAGTGACAGGAGACGGTGGATTTCTAAGATCTGTGCAATGGAAAGGCTGAGCAGCTGTACAGGCATGCACACAACATTTATGTGGCTGACTTACACATAATGCTACAGGAAATAATATTTGACTGCTATGAAGAGTCGATGAGTTAACATACGTAATTTTTTTTTCTGTATTTTAGGGAAGGGTCTACAGGGTGTTCAGGGTCTCACTGCTAGATCGGACTCGTAGTGATCCGCCTGTTTAGAGCCTCCCAAGTGCTGGGATTACAGGTGTGCACCACCACACCCATACCCAGTCTCAATCAGCACATCCCGGGGGTGGGGTTGGCACAGCAGGCCTGGGATCAAACCCCCAGCCTTTGTGGCTGGTTGCAGGCACTTTAATCCACTGAGCTATTTGGCAGGTCCTAACATATGTAAAATTTTGGAATAATGTGCAACATGCAGGAGTTTTCAAAACAATAGAATCCCCTATTCCACTTTTCCTTGACTATCTAAACTGGAGTCCCATTTTTGCTTTTTCTTTCCATTGTCCCATCCCTTGATGTATTCAAAAAAATACAGAAAACTAAACCTATCATTACCAAGGGGAGAAAAAGCAAAGACAAAAGCAGCATGGAGATAGTGGATATGATGGGGCCAGGGAGAAGGGTGGCTTTTCTCAGACAAGGAGTGCAGCAGAACAAATAATGCTTGTCATTTAAAGAGGGCAGAGAGGAGGCTCATGAGGAATCAGCTGGGACCTTCTGATTTCCTGCACCATTAATGAGGACACTAGCTTTGCAGCCCTAGTTATTGGTACAAACACAGTGACAAGATCCATTTCCTGACTCCCTTGGCCCTGACCCTGTCAGAAATTTCTTTCTGTTCACAGCAGCTTCCATAGCCTCCAAAACGCTGCTGAGACAAGGAAGGTGGGTTTAGAGCTCAGAGGGCTCTCTGCACATCACTGCTGAGCCCTCACCTGTCGAAAGGATGTCTGGGACTTTCTACATCAAGCAGGAGAGTGTCTGTCTCCTGACTGCTGGCAGAGCAATGGTAGTTATTGCCCATGAATCTCCAGGAGAAGCTCCAGCTAGGAAAATATCAGGGAAGATGCATCCTAAACATTTGGCAGGGCTTTGGTTGATTTTCTTTATTAAACTGATAACTGATTTCATCCTGCACTGATGAGTCATTTTCTTTTTTTAATTAATTTTATTGAGAAACAAATAGCAGTGAGACAGTTTCAAAACCGATTAACAGGACAGTTTCAATAATTAATACATTGCATATTATTGTCTTCATAGTGATTATTCATAGTACCAGATGCAGACATGATATTCTGTCCAAACACTATTAGTTCAAATTTTTCTTCTCATTGAATTAAGAAAAAGTATCTGTATATCTATCCTAACTATTTTGCATATACAGATACAAAATGGTCCTTCATTGTATCTCCTTTTTTTGTTTAGTTTTGTCAGAGATGGGTATTCCATTGTCATTTAAATATCGTAGGTGCATGAATTCAGCAAAATAATCCAATATACTCTAGTAGTTCATAATAGTAGTGGGTTATCCGTAGGACTGGCAGTGTCAGAAGTTGTTGACTTGAGTCATTTACAGCTCAGCATATTAATATGGTTTACTTTTTATACCTCATTATTATACTTTTCTGATGGATGGTTAAGACCAAGATAAAACAAGACCTATATAACAAGAAATGTAGCTTTTGTATCTGCCAAGGTCATTCAAATATCCTCATGATTTATCCTGAAACCCTATACCGCAGTCTGTAGATCCTTTGTCAGTGTCAGCCATGTGAATGAGTCACAGCCATCACTTGACCAATTTGCTCTCTGTGAAAGCCTGAGAGAATGTTTTCTCGATGAGTCATTTTCTATCCCCCTTGCCACACACCCATGCAGCCCCTTGGGAACTATACACAGGAAGCCCCGGGTACAAAGTAGCATCATCAATGCACTGAGTTATACATGAATACCTCTCCTCATAAATATCAAAATAATTTGTTACTGAGGAGAAATTTTAAGGAAAGAGTTGAAGAGGAAACAAGGATTAGTCAGTAATTTCAAAAGCCCCACATAACCCTGCACCTACAATTAAGATCAACAGTTCATGAATACAAGATGCTGCTTTTACACAGACAAATGAATCACAGCCATGCACTGAGTCATAGTCAAATGTAAACAAAATAGTATAGAGAATCAAGAATATAAATTTCTAGCAAGTCCATTCTCAGAAATACATTCCTGTGTAAAATACATCAAAGAAACAGTGAAAATAATAATACCATCAGTTCTTCCCCATGAGTACGTGTTCCCTGCAACAAGATTTTAACTCTGTAAGTACCAACCCATTCAAATTCGTTGGTGATATGTTAAGCACATCTGCCTTCCGGCTGTTACACACAACTCCTAAACTACTCAGCCTCATCTGACCTCTACTGAGTAATGATCAAAATCCTCCTATGAGCCAGGGAGATGGACAGGGCCTAATCTTCTGTGTGGCATTCATCCTTTCCCCTCCTCCCCCATGGCTATGCTCTCCACAAAGTACTCTCCCTCTGCTCCTCTTATGCTGTCTTGTGTGATATAAGGTTGAGCTCCAGAGCTCATAGATAGCTCAGAATTTCTGACACTAGCATACTATAAAGGCCAAAGTCAGGAATAGATGTCCAGGGGGAGGACAAGGACTTCTGTGAATGGGATCTCAGACTCCAAAGAGTTTCCCATAATGGCAAAATGTGAGCATTGTGGAAGCCTCAAATACAACTACAGACTGTCTCTAGGCAGGGATAGCATGCCAGATTAATTACTTCAATGACCCAAACATGCCCTGAGAGCCTGGCCCCAGAGACAAAAATGATGACTCTCTAAAGAGCTGGTGGACTAGATGATACACCCAGCTGCTTCACTGTCTGCTTCAATTACTGTTTAGTGTCCAAACAGCTCACCTCAAGCCCTGGTCTTCTCATCACTCCTAATTGTCTCCCATCTCAGGATGCTACATTGATTCAGACTCTAGCTTGCTTCCAGGTCTGCTATGATGCTGCCTGCTCCTTCCCCGCCTTTAACATAAATCCTGCCTGTGGCTGTGACCAGGTCTGACATATGGCCATCTGTTGAGGTCAGGTTCTCCCAGAAGCCAACTCAGAGCTAAAGGTTTAAGTAAAGGTGATTTATTAAGAGGTGCCTCTAGGAGAAAGTCAGAAATGGTTAGGGGCCAAGGGATCAGAATAAGGAAGGAAGAGCTGTCTAGCATGCCTGAGCCTTAGCCAGATCCCGTGGGTAGCTCTGCAGTACAAGTAACGCTTCAGAGTTTGCACCCCTTTCCTTGAGATAAAGGATCTAGGCCTTAGTGCCCCCCACAGCAGCAGGCTGCTAGCTATGGAACCCTGAGTTTTGAGAATAAAGTACAAGTTCCCAGACATTTCCTGATTTCCAGTTCCAGCGATTGCCAGTACCCAGAATTAAGCTTTTCAAGGTCACTCTTAGCAGTCAACTTGGCTGATGCTGGGACAAGAATGAATAGATCTGCTAAAAGAGATCTGCAGCAACCTAGGAAAACAAAAAAAATCTGCCCTATAATCACTGAACATCATCCCTTTCCCAGCATGCATTTATTGATGTCATTGAGTTGCACATGCATAATGAATGTATGTTCTGGTATATAATTTATACTTCAATAAGAGTGAGAGAAGAAAAACTGAAGACATTCTACGGGGTGGTTTTCTGGACAAGTGGCAGGAAAATGGGGCAGAAGAATTGGTCATATCTGAAGAGGACTTTAAGTAAGAGCCTTATTTGTATGGAAGAAAGAATGCCATTTTTTTTTTTTTCGAAACCAGGGATTAAATTCAGACCTTTGCGCTTGCCAGGGAAGCACTTGTTCTACTAAGCCATCTCCCTGGCTCCAAAAATGCCATTTTGACTTTTTATTTCATGCAGGGTCTCACTACACAGCTCAAACTCATAGTGATCCTCCTGTTTTCAATGCTTCAATGCTGGGATTACAGGCTTGTGCCACCATGCCCGGACTCCTGCGGCTGGCTCAGTGTACCCGGAGACAGAGACAGCACAGCATGTGGTGCCAGAGACTGAACCTTGGTCCCTGTACTTACCTAAGCAGACGTTTAGTCCAATGGGCTATGTCACCAGCCATTGATTTGCTTCCAATGAGGAAAGAGAGAGGTGACGATGTATAATACAGGAAAAAGAGGGGTATTTGCCTGAGCAGCATTCTAAAATGGTGACTATTCACGAAGTCATTAGGATATATCAAATGGTATACTGCATATTGCATATGTGTCTGTGTATACTTTATGCATTTCCCGATGACCTCTCCTTCATAAAATAGATTATTGCCCATTCCCAATCACTGGGTGAGAAAACTGGGGTTCTAAGAAGCTAAGTGCATTACTCAAAGACACACAGTCAATATGTATGCGATTAATTTATACTGCCCTTTGACCCCACAAGTGTTTCCTTCCACATAAATTCCAATCCACCTAATTTCATTACTGACTTGAGTCACTTACAGAATAAGATTACTGCACAACCTAAGGCGGAACATGACTCAGTCTTATAGAATCGGTAACCTTAGCTTTCTTTAGGATACTCAGCACGTGAAAGCACACTTCAGCTCATCAGTAAAGTGCAGGTGACATGGATATAAAACACTTAAGCAGAAAAATCTTAAAGATAGAGCATCCCTGGAAAATGCTAAATGGTTTAGTTCACAAAGTATTTCAGCAGCTCTATTCTACCCACAGAGAATACCTCTTCTCTTTGAACCCTAATGAAGATGTTAATTTTCCTTACAGATATGGTGAGCTTTAAATACTCCTTGTGCTACAGAATAGTAAAAGAGAGCCAAATACTGACTAGCTTTAGCACAGACCTAGGGTACATAATAGAGTCCTACACTGGTATTTCCAAGTGTTCCCTCAGAATACAATTGGATGACCCTTATAAATTTTGTCAGCCAAGGCATGCTGACATACACTTGTACACACCAGCCCTCAGGAGTGTAAGGCAGGAGGATTGCCATGAGTTTAAGGCCATCCTCAGCTACACAGTGATTTCAGGCCAGCCTGAATTACATTGAGATCCTGTCTGAAAAAAAAAAAATAAAACACAGACACAAACTGAGAAGTTTTCACCAATTATAAGCCCAAAATAACAATTCCAGCATATCTTGATGTGGCAGGCATAATCATGCCCCCACCCTGCAGATGTCCACATAGTAATCTGCAGAAATTCTGAGCAGTTCCTCTTACATAGCAAAGAGGACAGTGCAGATCTGATTAAAAGTCATGAGATCAGTGGATTATTGTAGAACAGCTCTGTTTTTCACATAACCACAAAGGCCTTCATGGATGGATGCAGAGGGCCACCATGCGTGATGTGCTGTTGCTGCTGTGAAGTGGCATCAGGGACCATCAGTGTGCAAGGGGTTTTCAGAAAATGAGAACAGGCAACAGTGAAAGGGAGCACTCGCCAGCCCCAACTCGAGACGCCAAAAAAGAACATGGTTCTGCCAACACTTTTTTATTTTAGTACAGTAAAGACTATTTTGGACTTTTAACTTCCAGAACTAAAAGATTTGCTTTGCAACTTTAAGGCACTAAGTTTATAGTAACTTCTTATGGCCTATAGAATAAACTAATCGACATGGCATAGAACAAAGAAGTAGAGGAAAAATATCAGGTGTAAAACAGCTTATTGAAGTAAACTCTGGCCCAAGTGGAGGAGAAATCTATAATATATAGCAGGTCTAATGAAAAATAAATGTATTCATTGAATTCCCTTCAACAGAGTCTGAGGTATGGACCCAGTTATGCAGACATCTTATGACAGAGGAAGGGAACAAGAAGAGTAAAACAGGAAAGAAAGAAAGCAAAGAATGGAGCAGTGTCACAGTCACTGCTGTAGATTGTTGCAGTCACTGGGTTCTCTCAAACACATAAAATTTGCTTCCTGCAATTAACTACCCAGTATACAAATGCGAGAACATCAATTCCATGCCTCCTACAGATAATCCTCTGTTGGACAAGGATTATCCCACTCCTTTCATGTGGGATGTGAGGTTTGGGAGAATTCCTGTAAATAGCTTTCAGAAAGACAGAATGTACCTGGCAGTGAGAATCTGACCATGCACAGAAATGTCACCCACAGCTCTGACTAAAATCAAATGTGAGTCAAAGGTGGAGGAGGCAGGAACCCAAAGACTCTAGTACCATTAACGTGGTAGAAGTGTAAGGAGTTTTAAGAACTAAATTAGAAAGCCATCAAAAGACAAAAGGATAAAAATATGTCAAACATTAAACCAAAGGAATAGTACCAATCAACTGTGTACACATGAAAAAATGTTACATATTGGAAGTCATAGATAAATTGTAAATAAAACACTGAGTAACCTTGTGCCTATCAAGCCAGTGCTTCTACAGGCATAGAGCAAGTTTAAATCACATCAAGCTTTCTGAAACATTTTGCCTTATGCATTAAAATAATTAAAAACAAATTTGTTTTCATCGAGTTCTAATAACTTAAGGGAGTTAAAATATATTTAATAATT
>NW_004524579.1:19152700-19157920 GCF_000260255.1 Octodon degus | reverse complement strand
ACTATTTTTAGAAATGAAATAGATTCATGATATGCTACTAAAAGATAATTCTAAGTTACAAATAGTAGGCACCCACAGAATGATTCAGTTTTCTATAAAACTATTTTATATCTGATACTATACATAGATAGTAGGCACCCACAGAGTGAATCAGTTTTCTATAAAATTATTTTATACCTGATATTACCAGCTTGAAGTTTTTATAAGAATTGTCTTTAAAATGTTTTCATTGTCAGCATTTTCCACAAATAGTATGCATTTCATTTATGGTATGATTCAAAGTAAGGCTTCTTGAAAAAGAACCTTACATTATACTTTTGGCCTATTTTATAAAATGATTTTTAAGATAATTACTAGTAAAATATGTAGACAATAAACTATCATTTCAAATGAAGTGTTCCTACACACTGGAGCGCTACATTTGACCCACTGAATTTATGGTTTAAAATACAAGAGTGTTTGACAAAAACCTTAAGTAACTTCAGAGATTTGGTATGATGACTTCCAGAAAGCTCAAATGGATAGATAACAATGCAATTTCAAAATTGTGTTGTGAAATTAATGAAGTTCACTGTGGCTAAAACAAACCATATCAACATGATTAGGTTTCATCTGGCAGAAGTTAGAGCCCTCTTCATTTAACCTCCTCAAGGAGAGCAACAGCGGCCTCTTGCTAATCTGCACTCTTGTTAAACACTAGGGGTGATAGAAAACTACAGCGAATGTTCACATTAGAAATTTTATTACAGGGACAGACTCAGTGCCATTAAGGCTCGCCGATGATCACACCTCAGTCTGATGCACTTCCGCCATCGTTCTTGGTACTTCTGAGGAGAGCCCTCAAAACTCTTCTCCTGCGTAAAGAAGTCTACTTCTTTATAAAATGTAATTAAAAAAAAAAAACTTCAATGAATGCTGCTGTGTTACACCGTCTAATAGAAACACAGGCTCAAGAAAACATTACAAGGTGCTGTGTCACTCACATCAGTCACTCAGTCTGGGACCCTGAAACTTCTGGATCTTCCTCCAAGTTAAAATGACCATGAGAAGTAAATGTTTTGAATTTATTCAGAACTTGAAGGCTGCCATAGTACAAGGGATCCTGAAGCTGAAACCAGTAACAAATATGCCAGACTGTAACAACACAACTGAAGACACCCAAGAAACAAGACTCCAGGACTGCTTTAGAAAGTGGCAGGAGCAATGGGATAAATAGGGTCAAAGTGAGAGAACATAATTTGAGGGTTATTATTGGAAATGCATCTTTCATTGCAAGGGTAGTATTTTATTTAAATGCACAGTGTATTTTTCAATCACACTTCCTACTCTTTGTGCTCACAATGCTTTAGAGCATTGTGCTACATCTTACAGCTCTTGGGAGACATGCTCTTCTTCCTTGTTGCTTAGAGAACACATGACTGAGTGCAGGGTCTGGATTTAGACTGCCTAGCCCTGGACTCTGCTTCTGCAACTTCCCAGCTGTGTAACCATGGGAAAATTGCTGGAGATTCCTGTTCTTCAGTTTCTTCATCTGTCAAAAAGTAATAATAAAAGTAACTAACATAGTAGTTTTTGTCAAATTTCAATCAAGGACAGCATTAGAGTTATTTACAGTCGATAAATTAAAACTGTTAATGTTACTAAATAGCCCAAAGTTATTCTTTGAAGAGTAGAAAAATTTATTGGAGAATAAGAATAGCTCCTGAGAAATAGGGAACCCCAGTGGGTTGACAATGAGTCCACATCTCTGAAAAGTGACACGGTGGGTACAACATGGGTCAAATTACAATCAACCATTAAGTCAGGGCCCTTCTCCAGAGAGCTAATGTAATGGGCCCTGAATAGAAGTCATGCTGCAGTTTAGTAGTTGCAACTCTCTTCACAAAGTTAATCTAGAGGATCCCAGTGAAATGAGTCTGGCATATTTTGCATTGGTTCCAGCTGCATGATCTCTTGGAATATGGCAGCCTTGAGGCAAGAATAAACAAATTTTCAAGAAACTAAAGCACACACAATCAAAGAATGAGTAACAAAATGGAAAAACAGGTTTAGGGAAAAGCCACAGCCATGCACTGCTCTTAAGGCGCTGGAATAGCTATTATAACCACTCGGCTCCTTGGCCCCTCTACTGATGGAAGTTATCCATAAGTCTGATGTATCTTGTCATAAATCACTCCAGTTTTAACTGTAAGAATATGGAGAATTTGATGGTTTTGGGGGACAATTTTACCTAAGGAATGTAAAGACTGTTGCTTAGATTTTACAACTCCAACGTAGCTGTAAAAGTCTAACTGAATTATAGCAGTGGTCATTTGCTGACTAGAGGTGTCAGCAATCAAAGTCCCTTTTTCCCATTTATTTTTATTTTAAAGAGAATAAAATAAAATGAATTAAGCATTATTTCAAAATAATGCAATAAGAAATTAACAATGGTTGTTACATTGCACACTGTTTTCTTTCTTTCTTCTTCTTCTTTTTTTTTTTTTTTTTTTTTTTGTATTTTAGGGAAGAATCTACAGGGTGTTTAGGGTCTCACTACTAGTTTGGACTCATAGTGATTCTCCTGTTTACAGCTTCTCAAGTGCTAGGATTACAGGTAAGCACCACCATACACCTATTCTCAGTTGCCATCTCAGCATGCCCCAGGGATGGGGCCAACATGAAAGGCCCGGGGATTCAACCCCTGGCCCCTGAGCCTCCTTTCAGCACTTCAATCTGCTGAACTCTTTGGCTGGCCCTTGCATATTGTTTTCTTCAAAGTATGTTCAGACTACCAGATATGGGCAGGCAAATCTGATCAAACAGTTAGACATTAACTATGAGAGACAGCAAGAGGTTAATTTTGATTAACACAGGTCTCACATTAAATTGATCTTAACTACCCACCAGAAAAATATAAGAAAAAGATGTATAAAAGTAATAAAAGTAGCAATAAAAGCTAGTAATAATAGTAATATATAGTAATAAAAGGTAAATACAAAAGGGCTCCAGTTTATTTCTCTTTCATAGTATCTATTGTATATTTTTAATTTTATTTACTCTTTCAGTTTCTTACAATAGGGAAACAATAAGAAACTGCTCAAAAGTAAAACCAAACAAACAAGCAAACAAAAAACAGGGATGGGGAAAGAATAAAAGAAAGAAAGAAGAGAACATATACACATCAAAAAAATAGCTAAGTTTATTGTATTATTAATTTTGGGGGTGGGTGGATACAGGGTCTCCGCTATGCAGTTCAGGGTGGCCATGAGTTCACGTTGTTAGCCCAGTCTGGGCTTGAACTCACAATGATCCTCCTGCTTCAGTTAAATGCACTCAGGAATTACTTTTAGAACCATGTACAGAGCCTCTCAGCTCCTCTGTCACTGTCAGCTCTCAGGATGGGTCATGGTCTTGCTTGACAGTGCTGCTTTTTGTATAAGTATGGAAGACTTCTCCATCCTGGTGAACCTGTTTTGGGGCTCACTATGTATTCACTGAGTCCTGTTCTCTGACATCCAGTGATCTCCCTGTTAAGAAGGTTGAGTAACTCACCAAAGTTGGAGGATCCTATAGAAAAGGTGCCTTCTTGTCCAGGGTCCTTGTTGACCTTGGAAGACCAATGCCAAGATATTGGCTGTCCTCTTAACCTACTTGTTTTTCTACTTCTGGTCTCCAAACTTCACCTGTTGAACATCCAGAAGAGAAGGTCAGTTACATTAGTATTGCAGTGGGAGCCAAGTAGACAGTGAGTTACTCATAGTCATACTCTTGGGAAGAAATAGAGAAAAGAAAATCAGATTAGGTCACATGTGCAGCCTGCCCATAACAAGTTAGAACTGCCCAAGAAGAGAGCTCTGCTTTGTTTTCTGTCACTGGTCTAGGTGTTTCTGTTATTCATTTACAAAGGCTTACATCTAGTATCACTTAAAAATAGTGATACATCTAGTATCACTTATAGTCTTTTTATAAAACACCAATTATACCAAAGAGGAGTTGGGACCTCAGGAGGAGTAACGCTTTAAGAGGTGAGGCCTCAGCTCCTAGTCTCCTCTGAGCAACAGGGAGCTTTTAGAAGAAATGACCAAAAGAATAAGAGCAAAACCTCAAAATAGGCAAACTTCCAAAGCTTTTATAAACTGGATCATCTATGGACTTTCTCTATGTATTTAAGCCTTCAAGTATGTAGAGAAATCAAGTATGTAGAGTTATCTCTCTCACTCTTTTCTTTTTGGTAGGGTGAAATCCTTATCATATAAAATCTTCTCACAAAAAATACATCTCTGTATTTATAGATTGTTCCATACCCTGATCTTTTTCTTACTAATTTTAATCTTTTCGTAGCAAACCTGCACTTGAATTTTAAAGAATTCCCCTGAACTTGTTCATTCTTTTGGTCTCAGGGTGCTATAATTTAGCAAAACAATCATGATGACACTATTATATTAGAACCATTAGGTTTGACTATTATCTTGGAAACACATAAATTTCTACCTTAGAATAAAATAAGATGTTAAATAACATAAAGAAATTTTTACGTAATTTTTTAAACTTTTAACCATTTTTTTGTTACCAGAGTGATATTTAAGCAGAATGCACGTTTATAGACATACTTTAAAAATTACTGCCTAATCTCCAAACATTAGAGTGACATTGTCTAGACTGTAGCTTTGACTGTTACAACACTATTACATAACAATGACATAGGCACAAATCTGAAAATGTGTATCTATTGTTTGAATGGCTTTCTAATACTGGATCAGTATATATTTTTCATCACAAGTAGTGAGAACTCAATAAGAGACTCTCAGATGTTTAAGCCCCAAAAAATTGACATCAAAAGAACTTTCACCAGGATGTATTTGATTTTGCATCTTTGTAGGCCTATAGACTTGGGAAACATGAATGTACCATTTAATACGAGGTGAAACTATATTCCTAAGAATCAAGGGCATCTTTACAGCTCTGGTAAGCTTAGAAAACATTGTTAATAACCTCAAGTAGATGTACTACCTTATATACAAGTATATCTTATTTATAAATAGCAAAATTATTTTAGATAGAACTAATAGATGTAGAGTAAGCTTAAATGTCATTACTAGATTTTAAAAAACTGTCAAATTTTGAACATTTTGCATGCTTAAGTTCTAAACATATATAGTATTGTATAAAAGAGCATCTTTTAGTTACTTTGTGCATCTAAAACTTATGTAGTTTTGGGCCGGGGAGATGGCTCAATGG
>NW_004524579.1:19136750-19148660 GCF_000260255.1 Octodon degus | reverse complement strand
TCTTTGATTATAGCTATCACCACATTTTTTAGTTCCGAAATTATTTCTGATCTGATTTCTTCTATACCTTTCTGCAATTGATTCTTTACTGTCCATGCTATTATTTCAGAGATATCTGGTTTGTGATTTCCAGTTTCCTCAGTGCTAGTGTCTTCTGCATTTGTACTGGGTGGACTCGGGGCCTGAGACTGCACTTTGTTCCTTCTCTTTGCCATTTTGTATATCACTGTCTTCTGACCTTTGGTGTAGAGCTTAGATAGAGTTATTACTTTAGCACCAGGTCCGGATCTATGAAGTTCAGATTACTCCAGGTGGGTGTTGTTTGTTTCTGGCTGTGTGCTCCACTTCTTTCTGCTGTAGGCATTAGAGTTGAACCCTTTGTGTCTCTCTGGAAAGATGTTCTGCTCCTGAATAAGCTGGGTGGGTCTTGCCTCTAGCCTCTTTGCAGGGAGTTCTGCTGAAGGGTTCTCTGCTGGGCCTGCAGCCTGGGTCGAATGAGGATCCAGCGGGCCCCGGGTCATCTCACTCACTTGCCAGGCCTGTGTTCTGGGTCTATTGAGGATCCCGCAGCCTGGGTCATCTCACTCACTTGCTGGGCCTGCATTCTCAATCATCTTTATTTTTTTAAATCACATTAAAGTTTGCACTTTAATGTGATACATTAATACATACATCCTATGATTCATGTTCAAATTTTATCACTTATTTGTAAGATTACAAGTTGCATAAAGGTAAAAATTGTATTTTCTTCCATTTGGTATTTTTCTACTATATAGAATATCGTACTTTTCTTGCAACAATAGAGGCTATAAATCAGTTTTTGAATGGCCTGATGGTTGGCTGTTCTGACCTCAAATGCACCAACTCAAGACTTATTTATCTCAGTTTTAAATGATATATGATGTCCTTATTTTCAGTATATCCTAACCATATTATTTGAGATGACTGAAAAATATAGTTATTTTTCACTCTACATTACTCTTTGGACTCCACGAAAATGTTTGGAATTGAATTATAGATTCCATGTAACTCTAAATATTTTCTTAACAATTTATTAAGATTCTGTAAAGCAATGTAACACTCCCAAAATCATTTGGATAAGTTGGATATCAACTTTAACTGTAACTTGAATATCACGAGTAATCTAATTATATTAAATGTCATATCCCACTGTATTATTTAGGAGTTAATAATATAAAGTCATTTGTTCTGACTAATGGGGAGAAAAAAATACCTTGAAATTCAGGCAAACACTATTCAGAGGACCAGCTTCAAGAGAGTTTAGTGGCTACACTGTAGATTTGGCTGAATAGATTTTTCATGTCCTGATACTCAGACCACATCATAGATAAATGCAATGACAGTCTTTAGGAAGTTGACTGAGGGATTCATGTCTGTAAACGTCTTAGGTGATGACAATGTGCAGCAGGATCAATGCTCAGTGGTCTAGCTTCATGAGAATCTAACTTGGTAAATAAAAATCTTGCTTGATAAACAAAGTATTGACACCTAGGACCAACCGTAGATTTATTTTAAAAGACATTTCAAATCATTCCATTGATTATAATTGACATTGGGATGTAAAAACCACCTGTCTAGTTAATGCTTCTATTATGGAGCTAGGTATTAGGGGGAAAGAGAAGCTTTTCCATACCTCACACTATGAGAAAGCATGTCAGAAGAAAATTTCTCCACTTGTTCATTACCACTGCAGGCAATGTTGATGACCTGCACTGTCTTCTCCTCATACCAGATGGAGACAAATGAAAACCCAAGTACATTGGAAGGTTGAAGCAGAAAACGAAGGATTTTTAAGGACCCAAAGAGAAGAAATCAGTAAAACTGACCAAAATGGGCAAACTGACTTATTATCCCAAACCCCCTTGAAAAAATGTTTAAAGCATTTAAAATTATGTATGACAATTAAACAAGGACTATATAAATATTTCTAATATATAATAAATATGAAAAGATATATACATATGTAGTCCTCTAGGGAGAATGCCTAGCAAAGCCATCATCCCAGGGATCCATTTCGCTGTCATTATGCCTTTAAACAATTCATCTTTCTGGCAAGAAATCCACATGCTGCAGTCTGTATGGAGCACTCACTCACCCTGGATTCAATTCTAGCACAAGAAAGGACAGAGAAAGAATATCGAACAATCAAACTGCATAACTGGAATGATATCTATTACAAGATCAACAAGATCTTGCCTGGAAACTAAATTCACTCCAACCTACATTTTCATAAAGTTCCCCTGGAATACAGTCATCATTACTCCTTTACCCGCCATGCAGATGTAGTGTCCACTTCCACACTACATCACCAGAGGTGAGTAGTTGAGCCAGAGGTTGTATGCTCCTCAAAGCCTAAAATATTTGCCATCAAGCCCCTGACAAAGTTTGTTGATCCAGATAATTTCATTTAATAAGATAAATCACTGTCTAGATAACAAAGACTGAAGTGTTTGTACTGGGTCTTATTTTTGTACTCCTCCTATGATTCTTAGTTCTCTTCAGTCTTAAATTGTACACTTGCAAAGCCATATATACCCTAACACAGGAAGAAACTAAAATACTCTTAACATAGGAGCAAATCGTCTGATCATCCCTGCCATCCATGGGTTCTACACCACAGGATTCAATCACAGATAAAATATTTTATAAATTATGTTTACACTAAAGGTATTCATATTTTTCTTTTTCCCTAAACAATACAGTATAGAAAATATTTTTTCTGCATTTGCATCCTAGTGTTAAAAGTAACCTAGAGATGACTAATTTATGCAGAATACCATGCATAGGTTACAACCTACTTCTCACTCATAGAAGTGGCAAAGGGTATAAAACTCTAAATCTCTTGTGAAGCTCACAAGTACTCTAAGTTGGTGAGATAGTTAGAATTTTAGGAAGTCACTAAAAATGATGTTTCACTGAGGTTAAAACAGTATGAGTGCATCCTTATGTTGCAGTGTTAAGTGAAAAATTCAGGTTCTAAAATTATATAAAACATGATCACAGCTATGTAAAACAAACAAACTACACATTTTCACAGGAAATCTCTGAAGAAAAACATTTGAATATGTTGGCTTTGAATGATAGATGAATTTTTTCTTCATCTTCTATGTAGCAAATGCTTTACAATGAGCAGACATGACTTTTTTGATAAAATAAACTTGATTTTTAAAATGTAGGGTATAAATTCCATTTGTTTTCAAGTATGAGACAGTTTCGAGCACACCTGTGTCACACATGGTGTACAAATACTGAAATGCCTCACAAACAAAAACAATACTATTTCTCATGATTACACATGCCTAAATCTGATCTTTACAAAAGTTGTGCAGATGTATTATCTCGATCAGTTCTCACTACTTAAAATTTATTTTTTTTATTTTTTTGCGGAACTAGGGATTGAATTCAGGACCTTGCACTTGCCAGGCAAGCGCTTATTCTACTGAGCTATCTCTCCAGCCCCTTAAAATTTATTTTTAAACCGAAAATGATAAGACAAAAATAATTCAGTATTTCTGGTAAACATGGATCATTATCAAAATTTAGTTATATTTATCCTATTGGTATTAACTTACTGCTTCCCCTTGGTACCATATTTAATATAATGTTTAACGAAGCACTATCTCCTTCCATGAAATCCTAAGGATTCAAGATAAGATAAGATGTAGAGAATATTTGGACTTTAAGTTCTATTTTGATTACAGCTAAGCAGGAGCACTTATACCATGCATATCATAATATATGATATATAAACTATGATAGCCATTTTAAAATAAAAAATAAAATCTGCCTTTAATGCAGAATGAAACTACTTGAACCTGACTTAGCTCTGGTAGAAAGCATTCTAAGAAGCTTACATGGTCCCCACCCTGAATTCCCTGTATCATCCCCTCTGCATATGAGTAGGACTTAGGAGTTGCTTGTAGCCTCTAAAGATGGCAAAGGTGGTGCTATGTGACCTTAATGACATCATATCATGGTGATCTTCTCAAGGGGGACAAGTGACAGGAACAACCAAGATCCTGGAAAACCTGAGGCTGGGAAACAGCCAATGAGGAAGGGAGTCCTTGGTCTCACTGTCCAAAACCGTGCATTCTCCCAACATCCTGAATGGGCTTGGATGCAGATCCTCCTCCAGCCCAGGCTCTAGGGATCCCTGCATGGCAGCCTTACTATAAGACTGTGATTGGAAAACCACACTAAGCTGGGACCAGATTCTCAACTCAGGGACACTAGGAGATAGGTAATATGTGTGCTTCTAAGTCACTGATTTTGGATATTGTGTGAGAGCATAGGAAACACATGCAGGTGATTTTCTTCCAACTGATTCCTTCTAAAATATTTTAAAAGGATGTAGTTGAGATTAGCATGCTCCAAGTCACCAGGCAAATCCTTTAAGCTTCTAAGTTGTTGTTTTTTTTTTCTTCCTGTATTTTAGGGAAGGTCTACATGGTGTTCAGGGTCTCACTACTAAATCGGACTCAGTGATTCTCTTGTTTACAGCCTCCCTAAGCTGCTATGTTTTGTTTTTGTTCTTTTTTTACTATTTCACCTCAACTTGTATAGCTTACGTATTGTCAGTTTTAATGGAAAATATAATTAAAGGCTTGCCTTTGATGGTTATAAGCCACTTGACACATCCACTTTATAAACATTCTCAGGTCTTCTGCTTCTATTCAGTTATCTTTGATCTCAACGTTTGAAAGTTCCAGGATTTTCAATAATCAACTATTTTCATTGCTGCAGGTGGGGATAAAAAAGAGTGCAAGACAAGCTTCATAATTCTTCTCCTTCTTTTCTATACTGGTATTAATTAATTCTGAAAATAATGTCACTCATAAGCATAGCTATAATATTTACCATGCTATAATAATTGCTATCATATTTACCAAAAATGATACCACTTATACTTGCTCCATTTTTAAATGGGACATTATTCAGTTCCTTGGAGTTCTCTTGTGTCCCTCTTTTTCTTCTCTCTAACAAGGGAGAAAGCTTAAGATACAAGTTAGACAGCTATACCGTGGTACTATAGCAACTTTATAGCCTAAGCAAAACTTAACTTCCTGATTCCAGATTTGAAATCCAATGTTGTTTTTCTGTTTCTACTTGCATTCCTTTGAGAGTAATTTTTAGTGTAAAATGAGAGATACTTTGTTAAGGAACATAATTCTGGGAGATCTAATATAAACTTTAAAAGGTAGAAAACCATTTCCCAGGAAAGGAAATGATATACAATGGTTAAAGTATGAATGGACAAGGCTGGAAATATAAGTGACCATTATAGGCATTTTTAACTCCACAGAAAGTATAGATACAAGCAACTTATTTACCTCTTCTCAAAAACTGTAATGAGCAGAAAGAAGTATTTTTATTACTCTTGTAAAATTCACTAAGTTTACCGTAAAAATAGTGGAGTAGCAAAACATGTATTCTCTGACAATTCGAAAAACTAATTAGTGATGAAAACAAATTCTCAGACTTAGGAGGCTAATAACCTTGTCTATTTTGAAAAATGCAATAGTCCTTTGTATTCCAGCAGATTTTTTTCCAATTTAGTCTAAGAAACAACAGAACCATGCATCATTAGGCTGGACAAGGAGATGATAAACAACATTGTTATGGCTCTGTGGTTGCTAGGTGGCTAAAGGCTCTAAAGTGGGAACTCTCATTATTTGACACAGACAAGTCGCTAAATGCATGTCAAGGCGATTGTTGGTGCTTGACGTGGCTGAGGTAGCCCACAGCACATTCCTGTCCCCAAGAACTCTGGCCATTCTTCACCAGGGCAATGACATAGCCCTTTCGCTGTGCTTGTTGCTTTCAGGTTTCTCTTATGTGAACACCGAGATATTTTTCCTTCATTACTATTTTCATCGTACCATTTCTCTATCCAAGCTAAGATACAAAAAGATTTCTAACTGATGCATATAAGTGAAGTTCAAACTCCTAAAATACAACTTTCCAATCATATGATAATCTATTCCCAGGCTTCTTTCCATTGTCACAGTCTCATCTCTTCAAAAATAGAAAGAAAAAAAAACATTAACTTAGATAAATTCATCACTAATCATGGCCAATGTGTTCACTCTTCAGCACACAATGGTGGCCCCAAGATTCTCATTTCTCTTTCTCTTACAATTTTTTCCTCAAGCTGTTTCTCAATAATCCTTTCCCAGTTCTTCCTGTCCACTGTGATTACTCACCCTCGTGGTTGTATATCACACATTTTCCAAAGAGTTTATAATATAATAGAAACTTGTGGCTTTATATGTTAAATCTTGAACTATATTATAGTCATCTAAAGAAATAAATTTGTTGTATACTTCTTTTTAAAATTTCACCCAAACTAACAGTGTATTTTACATTCTAGATTCTTTGTCATTTCTTATTTTGTTGTCTAAACTGAGTGAATCTAAGAAGGATATTATTCCTTAAAGGACATCTTCTACACTCATGCCAAGCATTCTGGTCCTTTATTTGAGGCATTTAAAAAGCGCTGTTGACAGATTTCCTCTTTTCTTATCCATACTAAGACAAAATCTGCTTTCGGACACCTTCCAAATGGAGTTCTCAGTTTTGTTCTCTGAAATGACACACACTAAGTCCAAGTCATTTTAACTGACAGCACTGTATTTACTTGAAGGCAGATACCGTGGCTCTTGTAAGCTTGTTTCTAGCCAGGCATTTCACATTCTATGATCTTGCTCCATAAGCCATGGCCTCCAGACACCCTGCCCCTTCATTTAGCCATTATGAAGAGTCTTCGCTCTTTATCAAAGTCTCTCATGGATCTCCATTGCCTCCAAGCACAATACTCTAAATATTATAGCGAGTGTATATTTCAGTGGAAGAGCTAGTTTGGTAAATCTTGGCACTATACTGCTAGTAACAGGATTTAAGTTTACTTTATCTGTTTTAATACCACATAATTTTGGCTCAGACTAAATAAACATCCACACAAACTTTCCAAAATTTAGGTTTTATGCTTTTGCACCTTGAACTTGCGTAAGTACTAGTTGCCATTAGTCTTCTAATAAATCTTTCTAATAAAATCTTGCAAAGGAGAAGGGAAGATATTAGACTGGAAGAGTTGGGGATTTTTGTTTTGTTTTGTTTTGCCTTTCTGTGGTCCACTCAGCCTGCTCTGGGGGCGGGGCTGGAGCAACATGTGGCGCCAAGATCAAACCATGGTCCCTGTGCTTTGCCTAAGCTTGCCTAAGCAGGCTCTTTAGACCCCTGAGCTATCTCACTGGCCCCTAAAGAGTTTTTAATCTGTAGAAAAAATGTTGTTCAAAAACATGTGGCTATGAAAGTAAATATTTTCTTCAATGAATTGTAACCTATAGTCATATATTTAAGAAACTACCAGTTAGAAAGAGAACTAAATGTATTCTAAGTACCTCCTGATGATAACAAGGAAACAGCTGGATTTCAATGACAAGTTCATCCTAAAGATAAATGACTCCTAACAATTAATACTGTTCAATAAAATGCATTGCCCCTAAGAGACCATTATATCACTGACTGTGTTCAAGCATAAGCTGACTGCTGTCTCACTATTAAAATTTCATATTGAAGTAAAAAACCATCATAAAGAAAGGGACATTGGGCTGGGGGGATAGTTCAGGGGTTTAAGCACTTGCCTGGCAAGAACAAGCACCTGAGTTCAGTCCTAGATACCATGTGCCGTGCCAGCCATGGAACCCAGGGCGTACTATGTTGGCTATTGAAAGTGGGCATAGTGGCACATACCTGTAATCTCAGCGCTGGGCAGGCTGAGTCAGGAGGATCACTATGAGTCCGAGCTATGTAGTGAGACTTTGTACTAAAGAAACAAAATATTTTTTTTAAAAAAAGAAAGGAGCATCAGCAGGAGTTCCTCAGTGGAGAGCCCACAGCTCATTACCACAGACTGCAAGGTCTGAGGGTAAGATGGAAGAAGGGCTCTTTTCTACGAGACACAAAGCTACTAAAGCCGATCTTTGGTAACTCCTTTATCTTTGCTGGCCTTTGGTTTTTCCTGCTTTTAAAATACAAAAATCTACCTGGATAATTACCAGGCCCATTTTGGCATCCCCTTTCCTAAATACATTCAGACCGTCTGTGCAAGACATTGTTCTGAATGTTGGTGGATGTTGCTGCTAAATAAATCAACCTAAAGATTCCAACAACCATGTTTTCTGTTGAAAAACTGGAACAAATTTTGTCTCATTTTTATTGTGCTGGTGATTAAAAGATTAAATACTTTGGTCACCAGTCTCTATGAGAAAGAAAGACTGGTTCTTGAACAAAGGAGGGCCCTGCAGAGCCATGGCCGTCTGTGATGGCACAGTTTCCCTCACCCACTCTGACATTATATTCCTGGAGAAATGGGCTCCAGGTTTTTCTCCAGCTGAGTGTACACAGAGACATCTTGATGAGAGAGAGAGAGAGAGAGAGAGAGAGAGAGAGAGAGAGAGAGTTGTGCATGTGTGTGCATGAGCACGCACACATGCGTGTGTATCCATCACAACATTTGATCATCAGAAATCCTGATCTCACGTCCTCCTCCCCCATTTCAGTTCAGACTTTGGATTTGTCAAGTGACTGACTGAGTGTTAACAACAAGCAGATGGACTAGAAGGGCAGATGGGGCTCTCTCAGGAAAGCAGCAAAGAAGTGATTAAAATCACCAAGGACTGTACTCATTATTCTTTCTTTCAAAGGATGCTGTATTTTCCTACTGTTACAGCCAATCAAAATAGCACAGCAGACAATAAAAGTCTGTCAATCCCTGTTACTATCTCTTTGTTTAAGCAGTAAAACTTAAGAAAACAAGAGAGTTGAGATATATATTTAATAAAATTCATCTGCTTGAATATTGATATATCATATATATGATAGCCTTGCTTAAAACTACAGGATGCACTCAGATATTTGTTTTTCATTTTTAAAAAGTTTGTGAAAACTACTGACTCTCTTCAAAATATGCTGGTTTCTGTAGCATTACTTTCCTTACACTTGATCGGTTCATGTGATGGTTAATCAGGCCTTGCACAGGTTGCTGTTGCCACAGTGAACAGTAGTTCAACCTCTCTAAATTCAGACACTTCTTTGGGACAACAGCACACACACCTACATGACTGTTTCTTTCAGAACAGTTTTGAACATTGAACATGTATTTCATCACCATTATCATTTCCTACATTTCTGTTTTATCTCTTCAGTTTACAACTGGTAATCGGAACAACTAATATGAAGATAGCATCAGGTAATACAGCAACCCTTGTTGAATTACTATTACTTCATTTGGTGAAATTTTATATATTTCTAATGTCTATTTCTATCACTATTTTGTAATCTTTAACAATAAAAAACAAAAGTTCTTTCTGTAAAAAAGTTTCCCTCATTCAGGCAAGCAAGACTCTTGGGTCTCACTCCTTCTGTAAGGCACAAACTTGTAGCCTGGAAGAGCATGCTGCAGAAGCCAGTAGCCCTGCCGTTGCAACGCTCACTCTTCCCTGAGAGGAGGAGGCTGCCTGCACCAGCCTGAGACAGATAATCACATGCTGAAATTCTGAAAACTCTCCTCCCAGAGGTATAAGCTGAGGACTCACCTCCACGCCTGGCCATCAGCCATGCTGCCTCACTGCACCTGCCCCCCACTGCTGTCACGTGTCACAGGAAGCACAAACAGGCATCCAGCCACACATCAGCCTGGTAGACTATTAACCACTGTGGGCAAGACCTCCATGCCACCAACACAGCAGCCATCACCTTGCATCCTGCAGTTCCCAACCCATACACACTTTGGACTGTGACTCAATTGTCACAAGGGTTTAGGAGCTCTGCCACTACTAGTTCTGGAAGGTTCTGACAACAAATTTGTGCCCACTCTAAGACAGTTTCTTTATCCCTTCCAGCTCAACAATTCACTTACTGTCTCTTGGACCCTGAGCTTGGGCCATTGAGCACTTGCTTGACTGTGAAACTCTATCCCATGGCAAACCCCACCTGCAACAAAACAGTATCCCATACCATGAGAGCCTGGCCTAGAAATTCAATGACACATCCAGAGATTTCAAAACCACATCATGTTTATATGTCAAACTGTTCATATACATATACACCTCTTCCGCCCATGAAACCAGTTCAAGAATTCTTAGCAGGCTGGAAAGATAGCTTGGCAGTCTAAGTGCCTGCCTGGTAAGTACAAGCATCCAAGTTTGATCCTCGGTACTGCAAACCTTGCTGGCCCCAGAACCCTGGGTGCAACATGCTGGCCTCCCAACCCAGGTATGATGATACATGCTTGTATCCCAGCTCTGGGGAGGCTGAGACAAGAGAAATGTGTATGAGACCTTGTATCAAATAAATAAATAAGTTTTTAAAAAAGAACTCTGAGCTACCATTGCTGCCACAGCTGCCCTCCATATATGTTGCCTCAGTCTTCTAATGCCCACAGGCTGCTGCTATACCTGCCTGGACCTAATTCCTTCCTTTGTCTTCAGTTGGCTCATGTCACTCAGCCCCTCTTCATGAAGACACCAAGTCTGGACTCAAAGGGATTCAAAACCTTATTTATCTCTCCAGAGAAGATCGCAGCACTTCTCATTGATAACACCCAAGTGGCCTGCTGAAAAGGCACAAAACCTCTGCTACAATATCTAGCAGAAACTGGTTGCAAGAAAACAAATTTCACAAATTTCTGGAGCTACTGTGAGCATCTATAAAATCTAGATTCTTAAATGCACAAAAACAGTGATGCTGACTCAGACTGTTAGCCCCTTGGAGCTCCCAGTAGCCTACCTGTGCAAACACTTGGATGCACTTGCTAAGGGCTGCCTGCCCCTTTGCTTCTGTACTCTAATAGCTACTATCTTTCAGATCAAGAAAGATGACAAACTCACCTTAGGGTTAGGGAGATAGCGCATGTCAAAAGCATCTGCCTGTCAAGCACAAGGTCCTGAGTTCAATCCCCAGTACTGCAAAAAAGAAAAAGAATTCAGTTTCCTGCACCAGTTGGAAGTGACAAACTCACTTTAGACCAAGACCTAATTTTCCAAATGTCGCATACTGTACTGTGATAAACTATTGTAAAAATGAGTTCCCTGGCAGATACTGAGAACACCCTGTCCATGGGTGGAAGTAGTTCTGGTAGGGATGAAGTCTGATGGGCTAAATGTCCTGTGGTCTCCTTGGACAAACTATAGTGGACACTTTGGACAAAATGATTTTAGCCAAAACTCTCTGCAGGGATGATATACACAGCAATTCACTTCCTGCTGCCATTTAGAAATCTCTCACTAAGAATGCAAAATAAGTTAACCCAGAGCATTTAAGTCCCCTCTGGGGATCCAATTAACTGAAACATCAACTCTAGCTAAAGAATTGCTCCAAATCTCCCATTCCCCACCCATACTGAGAATACAATAAAAATTTGTAGGGTCTTGTAAAAAATCATCCCTACATATGGCCTAACCTTAATCATTGGCAATGACAATGGGCCTGCATTTGTAGCAGAGATAACTCAAAACTAGATTAAATAAAATTTACATACAGCATACAGGATACAAGACTCTAAAAATTTTTAAAACATCTTTTAACCAATTTTTTAAAAAACTGGCTATGTTTCTAAACATTCCAATACAGGTATATAACCCAAATACATACGAATCACCTCTACAAATTTCAGAGATCCAGCCTTACATCCACTGGAGAACTTACCTGTACAGCTCTTCCAAGGAAATAATGCACTCAAAGCCCTGTGCTGGGCAATCTGGACATTGACCAGTGCATGCAGAGCTGAAGCCTGAGGACATCATTCACAGGATTACTCCATACCTATTCCTCATGATTTTTGGGTCTTTGCAGGCTGCTTGCCCCAGTGCTTATTTCCCTACCCCTCCT
>NW_004524579.1:19134567-19136650 GCF_000260255.1 Octodon degus | reverse complement strand
AATATGTAAGTTCTGTCATAAACTAAGATAAATTTGTCTATTTAACCAACTCTGAACTGATAAAATATCTCATAGGTTACCATTGAAATGCTTTTTAATTCTTACTTAAGAATTGGCTTTCCACTTTTAGTGAGCTTTCTTACTAAAGCCCACTTTTAATAACCAAAATTCTAAGGATGAGAAAACAAGACATTTATTTTAGTAAAATGTAGAAACTTCTGGTTTGAAGTATAGCTTTGTAAATTTAACCAAGACCATTTTAAGATGTTAAGAAAATCTTATGGTTTTATACACAGAAAGTTTAACATTTTAATTATAGTCAACTTAAAATTTATATCTTAATGGTCGCTACAGACAACATAAGAGAACCAAGTTGTAATATTTAAGTACTTTAACAATATATATACTGTCCTTACTCAAGGAAAAATTAGTAAAAAAGAATAAACATAAAATTAGTGAAAACAGTAAACATTGCTTCTATAAACCAATTTTTTAGTATTATCTCTATCAGCTAACAAGCTGGATGGAAATATGCTACCAACTTTAAAATGTCCTTATTTTTTATCTTGCTAACTCATGGTCAACCTTGTAAACAAGGTATTTGGGCTACATCATGAGTATCTACTTATCTATATACCAAAATCAGAACACATACCTGACAGTTGACACATGGAGACATGTAGCAGCCCACCTATAACTTATGCTATCCCACTTTTACTTCTAAGTCCTATGTAAGCTTTGAGACTCTGTCCTCCTCTATTAATGTTTTGAATAAATGTCACTATCCCAAAAAGCCTGTACAAGAGGTTTTCCATGGAAGCATCAAAAAGAAAAAAAAATTGAGCTCAAAAAAAATTTTAATGAAGTAGCTGCAGGTGTTTTAACTGGTTTAACATTGAACAGACATGCTTTAACACTGAATAGACAGACAAACATAAAATGTTCACATTTAAATTAAAGTGCACTCTCAGATGTACTTGGCCAAGTTGAATTATAATAACCCTTTTATAGATCTTAGGCTTGTAACTTTAAATAGAATAGTCAAAACTTTTTATAGGTCAATTAGAGATCTCTTGTAATAAGAATCAAAATGAATAAAAAACTTTTATAACTGTAGAAGCAAAAAGGTTTTAAGACAGGCCCTAGGCTGATGATTTAAACAGGCTGTCTTGCAACCACCAAATAAGTCATGAAATGAATACAAGTAGTATTATTTGTAGTAGGAATGCAAGTGTAAAAGCTGAAAATGTAGCATATGAAAAGCATAAATATAAAGATGTCCCATCAAAGAAATCTAAATATGAAGGCAATCACAATCTTTCCTGCTCTCAAATTTTAACATGGCTCAAGAAACCAACAAAAGGCATAAACAAATAGCAAACAACAAATGACAATTTTTGATTACCTACATGAACCTACAAATGTCTCAAGTTCATCTTTCTTTATGGTAAGGTAGTACTCCATTGTACATAGGTACATTATCCATTTTTCCTTTATAGACACTCCAAAAGTTTTTATACAGGTAGTCTTGAGGTATCACTTTGAGAAGTACTATTCTGTGTAAAACATCTTTAATTATTATTTGTCCATCAATCATCTTTATTTTTTATTTTATTTTATTTTTAAATTTTATTTATTTATTTATTTATTTATTTTACAAAATCTCAAAACAAGATTTCAGGAGAGTAACAATGGTTAGTACATTGTGAATTGTTACTGCCAAAGTAGTTTCTCATATTACAAGATTTAGGCAAGAAATAATAAATAAACAACATAGGTACAAACCTCTTTTTTTTTAAAGTCAACCAAAAATGGAAACATACTTTTTAAAGTTTCTAATACTAGGAGAAGATATCATACAATGTCTTTTAAACAAATTGTAAGTCAACGATACAGTATAAATCTTAGAACAAAAATTAAGATTAAGCAATATTCAGAAAATTAAATGTTTCCAAACAATTAAACTAAGAAAAAGCTTTCATGATAGCAAGGAAGTACTAAGAGTAAAACATAAGATAAATACTGGAATGGCAAGTAAATGACCAGCACTTCTAACAGTTTGAGGATAGGATATCGCACAAAG
>NW_004524579.1:19129961-19132369 GCF_000260255.1 Octodon degus | reverse complement strand
CAAAATTTGATGAGCACCCAAAGCACATTGGACTCTCTCCTAGATCAGATTAACTGCCTCACTGCCTTGCTAGAGTAATGTTACAGTAAAGACAGGCCTAAATTAGGTGTTTTTCTAAAAACAATTTGGGAAAAATCTCTGTAGCAAGACTAGCTTGAAGAGCTTTACTAGGGTCCAGCCTAAGATCATTGACTGCTTCTAGTTCAGCCTTGTTTCAGAAGATCACATATAATATGTCCAACAAAGATTTGCCAGGGAAAATAAAAGAAGGGAGAAATGTAACAGAAAATGCCTCCCTCCCCTAGGCAGGATAATTCAGTTTCTTAGCTCCTGTTCCAGTTCTGTTTGCTTATGTCTCTGAGAAATGGCTGGTCACTGTGATACATAGCCAGTCACAGTGATGTATACTGTATAAACCCATCCCCAAATGACAAGCCACTCTGCCTCTGTACTTCCTGCTTGCTTATCCTATGTAAGACCTAGACCTCCAGATACCAGGGCTTGATATTTTGGGAATAATTCTGGTCATTGTCCATCAATATAAATAAATCTGACTCCAAGTCCTGCATGTCATTTCAGTGATTCTACTTGTTGTACCATAATGAGTTCACAAGATAATTATCAGAACAAAAGACAGACTTGATAACCACATTTCTGAAGCTGATGATCATAGAGTAAAATAATGTAAAGCTAAACAAAATAAAACTAGGCAAAAACTCCTGTGTAATTTTCCAGGAGAAGTAAAAACCTCATAACACAGGGATATATGTGGCCCCATGTAATAAGCAGCACAATTTTTCATAGCTAACTCCTGGAAACACCCCAGATGCATATCAGCTGAAGAATGGATAAGGAATATATGGTATTTTTACACAATGGAGTATTGTTCAGCTACAGAACAGGATAAATTTGAGATTTTTGTCAGTAAATGGATGCAACTAGGGAACATACTCTTAAGTGAAATAAATCAGACCCGCATGTGCGAACATTATATTGTCTCCTTAGTGTGAGAACCTGAAAGAGAAAAATGGAATCTGAGGGGTACAATAGACACTGGTGGACCAGTGAGATAACGCAGGAGACTAAAGTGCCTGCTTAGGCAAGCACAGGCAAGCACAGATACCACTGTTTGACCCCTAGCACAACATGCTGCTCCAACCCCACCCCTCACAGTGGACTAAGCCAGCCACAGAGTCCGGTCATAGTGGCGAATGCCTATAATCCCAGTGCTGGGGAGGCTGAAAGCAGGAGGATCACCACAAGTCTAAGCCATGTAGTAAGACCCTGTAACAACAAAATACATGAAAAAAATACACACTAAAAGGGGATGAACTTATTCAAAAGGAAAGAGTTACTGAGTTGAGGTGGATAAGAGAGGGAATGGAGGAAAGAGATTTACCTATGTATATTCATTTCTGCTGGTCTATAGAAAGGAGCAGATATTGCTTTAATTTGTTTCATCTCCTTTTTTCAATTGTTTCTCCTTTTTGTCTTCTTAATTTTTTGTACATCTCTTTCTTTTTTTGCTTCTCCAATTTTACATGAATATATCTGGTAATATGAATAACTGGTGGGAAGACAACACTATGCATTACAGCAAATACTGTGAAATTCATATTACTTTAAGAGAAAATCTGTATCACTTGTAATTTTTTCTGTTTTAATTCTAATCTGTACTCTCTTTAAAAAATAAAAAGGATCGATAAATTAATAAAATAGCCCGTGCTAACTGTGTAGTAGCCTATCTTATTACAAACATAAAATAGTTCTTATAAAGCACATTAAATCCACAAATTTAAAAATTTTAATAACTTGAAGAAAATGCTGTAATACTAACAAAACTAACATGAGATGAAATTTTCTAAATGCTGCTATTAATATAATTACTCAAGAAAATTAATCTCTAATTTTAAATATTTCCTTATTAAACATCTCTAGGCCTAGATGTATTCAGCAAATTAAAGCAAACATTTATTTCATCACATTTTATTAAGCCAAGTAATCTGTTGACTGTAAAAATTTATTATTCTAGTAGTAAATTTCTATTGTTTTTTCAAAAGAATGAATTAAAACATTCAAAGAAAACCATATATTTGTTCCAATTTTAATTCCATTTTTAACTGATGGATTGATATAAAAGCATAACCACTTTGTTCTTCACCACAAATAGTAAGCAGCACTGTTTTACAAAAATTTTCAATAAATGGTAAGTTAATTTTGTTTGTTTGTTTGTTTGTTTGTTTAGGACAGGGTGTACGGGGGTCTTACTGTGTAGATCAAATTCCTAGTGATCCTCCTCTTTACAGTCTCCCAAGTGCTAGGATTACAGGCATATGCCACCATGCCCAGTCTCAATGGCCCTCTCAGCACACCCCAGGAGCGGGGCCAGTATGGCAGGCCCTGGGATC
>NW_004524579.1:19127591-19128936 GCF_000260255.1 Octodon degus | reverse complement strand
CCTGAGTTCAATCCCGGTTCCACTGGAGGGAAAAAAACTAATTATTAACCAAATTCCTCTAGCTAAAAGTAAAATGTACAAGTGTTAGTTAGTGGGTATGTATGCTTACTGGGGCACATATGCATTCAATTCCCAGCTCTTAATTTGTATACTGTACAGTAGCTCCATTTCTGAGGCTTGGCATGGTGGTGTGTGCCTGTAATCCCAGTGCCTGGGAGGCTGAAAACAGGAGGATCACAATGAAATCTGTGTAGTGAGACCCTGTAGACTGTACTAAATACACACACACAAAAAAAAATCTGTTTCTGTAGTGTCCACTGGCTGACACAGATGGATTACAAGCAACTACAGCACATATGACTTTGAGTTAGAATTCTCCTGTAGTCATCATCAACTGCTGTGCCACACAGTGAAAATATGATGACCCTGAGATTTATAGTTTAGATGACCCACACCTCCAAGGAACATTTCCCTCCTCTTTGAGGCCTTCTGAAAGCCTTTTGCTCAAACTATTAAACCCATGCAGTCTTACTGTAAAGTGCCATTTATACATGAAATCTTTTCTGTCTTTCTAATTCAACAGCACTCATGATTCCTGCTTTAGGCTGCTCAGGCTTCCCACACACATGCTGAGCTCTCTGTCTCCACCAGGGTCCTCCTTGTTATGCACACTGGGTACTGCAGCATTATCGACAGTGCTCTATTGGCATTCAGTGTGATGCTTCCTGATGGATTGAGGCCACAAGAGAAAATACCAAAAGTCTGAAACTCACCACATAAATCAGAAACTACTTCATGCTGTGACTATGATAAATAGTTCTGAAAACATCCTGGTAGGAAAAGTTTAGAAGAGTCTTGCAGCACTGTGTTTGTTATACCTGAATTAAAAGGCAGCTTTGTTAAAAATGAATTTGTCTCCAAGCCAGTATGCTTCTTGTTTTATGTTTTAAAACAAAGTGCAGCAATGTGAAGTGTAGCACCTCAGTGAAGCATTACCAAGCTTATTGTTGAAAGCCAAAAGAGGTGGCCATCACAGCACACATTCAGGACAGAGGGGATATTTTTCATCAGGCTAATAGACAGTTTACGGATACTGAGTTTTAATCAATTCCTTGCTTTCATGGACTCTATGGCTATTATTTTATCTTCTCATTTTGAATGATATTCTTCTGTCAGATTCAGATAATAGTGCAGATAAGATTGTTCAATATTGTAAAACACTATATATTATATCTTTGGAATTTATTATTTGAAAGTGCTATATGAGGTCCCTAGAATGGGTTCTGGAGTCCTAAAATTATGGATACAAATTCCACAAAATCAAAGATCACACTAATAGTAATTG
>NW_004524579.1:19086285-19114835 GCF_000260255.1 Octodon degus | reverse complement strand
CTTTTCCATGTTACAATAGTTTGGCAATGTGACCAACACTTCTAGCTCTGAGATCAAAACAGGGATCTCTACCATGTGACCATGAGGTTATTTCTACTTGCCAGCACTCAGATTTTCTGAATAGACCAGATGTAAATCATACTTATTTCATATAGTTTTAGAAGTCAAATTAAGTCATGTACATATAAAATGCCCACATACTTTCTTATACACTACAACAGCTCAAAAATGTCAAATTACAATGTACTTTCATTATTATTATTATTATTATTATTATTATCCTGTATTTTTACAACTTGCAAAAATGCAAAGGCACTATATATATGTGGTCAAATTGAATATTAAACATTGAAGTTATTCAAGCAATCATCCAACCTCCTCACTAGCACAAGACCCTAAAATTGAAGCCATTAAAGAGAATGTGAAACCAGGCATGGTGCTCTGTTGCTCTAAACCCAGCACACTGGGAATCTGAGGCAGAAGGAAATTTGAGCCTAGGGTACTAGGGAAGGCAAGGGAAGGGAAGGGAAGGAAAAGAAGAAACAAGCATACCCAGCCACAGACCTTTCAGCAAAGTAAAACCTGAAAAAAACCACGAAGCCTGGACTTTAATGGAAGAAGATTGAAATTTCTTACCTGTTAGGTGTGAATCACACTGGAACCAAAGGAAATAAAGACATCACACTGAAGAGCATTTGATGAAGTAATATTACCCAAACTATAAATATTACTTAAATAATTTATGACTTTTAATATATAATTTTATTGAGGAATAGAGGTCATCAAGGCAAGAAAATGCCTGAATTTGTGGAGGTCTTGCATTTGAGATGGACTACTACAGATAGCAAGCTGTGTTCTGACCAGATGTACAACAGGCCGCAGATGCCCTATTCAAATAGTTTCAAACAATTTTAGTACAATAATGCCAAAGAGTTATCTAAATATACTTAGAAAATTCTTGGAAAATCAAACTTTGTAAAAAGATTAACATTTCACTACTTAAAATTGTTTACTATACTGAATAGCTATAAACTGGGGAAAATTACCCTATCTATCACTCCACCACCTATCCCACTTCACCATCTTTTGATAGAATTTCATTTTGATAAACAAGACCTCATACAATTTCTGGTTCAAATCCTATCACTTTTTTTCTAATTAGCTTTATTGTTTTGAATGATATAGTATCGGTACATATAGTCATGGGTAGAATGTGATATTTTCATTCATGTATACTTTGGGTAATTTAGTGTATCTACTACTACCTACTATCACTTCTTTACAGTAAGTAAATAACATCTGCTGTACTAATTACTTTGACATACACAATGGATAATTAGTTTCTGTGTTAATCCTATTGTGTTATCTAACACTCTACCATACTCCTACCTGACTGTGACGTGCTGCACCCATTCAGCAACCTGTCTCCAACCTCCCTGCACCAGTCTTCCCAGGATCTAGTAACCACATTCCACTCTCAACTCCCATCAGACCATCATTGCTAGAGTCCATGTGAGTGAGATCACACTGTTTATCTGTTTCTTGACCCATTTAACATAACATCGTCTGAGTTCATCCATTCTTCCAAGAATTACTGTATTTCAGACTTTTAACGGCTACATTGCACTCCCAGACCATGTTTTCCTTACCCATCTGCCTGTTGACGGGCTGTGTTTGATGTTGTGTCCTGGTGCATCCACCATTTACACACCGCTGGCACACAGTTTAGACCTGGAGCCCAAGAGTTCATGTGGGCTCAGATTCACTAGCATTAGTCTGTGGTTGACCAGCTCCAAAGTGAAAGCTTCTCAACCCAAGGCAGCCAAGAAACCAAGAACAAAGGAGACATTGAGAACAAGAATTTGCCCCTCCAGGCCGTGTTTGCAGTGTCCACAACTTCCCACCACTCATCTGGCAGCACCGTCAGTATGAACCAGACCACGGATCATTTCAGTGTTCTTTAATCCAAGACCCAATCACCTTCCGAAAGCCACAGCTCTGAACACCTGAGTCTTTGGGGGACATTGTAGATCTAAACCATAATCCCTGGCTATTGTGAATAGTTCTGTAATAAACTTGAGACTGGGGTTCAGATGTCTCTTTGACATGTTGATTTAATTTTATTTGATAAATATCCCATAATACTATTAACGAATCCTATTGTGGCCTTTTTCCCCAGATGCTTCTGTACTACTTTTCTTAGTAACGTGTTAATTTGTACATATCCTTAACAGCGTCCTCTTTTTCCACAGCCTCACCAAAATTCATTTTCTTTGTCTTCTTGAAAATATCCATTCTGACAAAGGATAGTGTCACTGTGCTTGAATGTGAGTTTCACTCCTTCTTAGTAAGATTAAGCATTTACTATACATCTGCTGGCACTTTGTATGTCTCATTAAAAAAATGTTTATTCATCATTTGCTTATTTTAAATTGGATGACTTGGACTATGTTGTTGTTTCTGTTGAATTGTTTAAGTTTTTTGTAAAATTTGAATACTAACTTCTTGTCAGATGTATAATCTAAAAATATTTTCTCCCATCTTGTAGGTGTCTGTTAACTCTGTCAAGGGATTCCTTTTTTCTGAAGATTTTTGGTTTGTGTAATTTTGCTTGTCAATTGTGTGTGTGTGTGTGTGTGTGTGTGTGTGTGTGTGTGTGTGTCATACTGAACATCACTATAGTTTCTTTTAGTGGTGTCCCAGTTATGTTCGCTTGTTTGTTTGTTCATTTGTTCTTGCAGTGCTTAGTACCAGAGTCAGAACCTGATCCGTGTGAGGCAATGACTTTACCACTGAGGTACCCTAGCAACTCTGGGTCCTCTTGTAGGCTACTGAGGTAGTAAGAATGGACTTGGTTGGCTGTGGGGTCAACTGGGGACTTGGTGGACTTCACTTCTGAATGTGGCCAGGTTGGTCTTGGAGACCTGGTCCTAAGGTCTGTTTCCAGTCCTCGCATTCTTCCCTCCTCTGCTTCTAAAGCCTTGAGCAAAAGCATTTCTGCTCCATCACACCGTTTATGCCATGATGTTTCTGATCTAAATTCAACCTCTAGTCCTTTAAATGTGTGTGTGTCAGATACTTGTGTAACAAGTGTAATGAGAAAGTAACAAATGCAGCTATTGATTCTTATTCAAAGCAAAGAGGGAAAGAATAAAACGTGTTGAAGAGTTACAAGAAAAGCTCCTTTAGTTACGATATAGGGTCAGTGTTAAAGTCTTGAATGGAAAGGGCCAAAATTCTAGAATCTAACCAAAGAGAATTTTCTCAGCATGGTTTGTGAGGGGCACAAGTGCTGAGTACAAGACCTGTATGAGGAGCAGTATTGTAAGTGTTTAAGGATAAGAACAGACTTTAGGAAAATTTGCTGACAAGTACTGACATGATTCCTTTTCCTAGATCCTGACTAAAAGCAGCGCCTCCTGTGACTTGGAATTATTTCTTATTACTTCACAACCACTGACAATGTTTCCCTATAAAGCCTGGAAGATATGTTTTAAGTTATGGAAGTGATACAATTGAAGCAAAATCTTACTGGGGATGTGGCTTGGTGGAGGATCGCTTGCCTAGCATGTCTGAGGCCCTGGGTTCAAACCCTAGTACTATATAAAACAAACAAAATAAAATTCTCTCCCTGACCTGAAAATGTCTCTATTAAAACAGGAGGCAATAAAATAACTTCAGTATTGAATATACTTTAGAGCAACATGTGATACACGTCACTAGTAATTCAATAAGCGATGACAAACACAGGACAAAAATCTTGCCCCATTATATACTACCAAATGGACCTCACCCCTCCCCACATGTCCTCTATAGAGATAAGTGGTCCTCCCATGTGAGAACCTGAGAGCACCATTTACTTCATATAATTTATTCTAAATTTACCTGTTAATTAGTGTGATCATCTGTGTTAGCTAACTGATTATATAAAATGACAAATAAACCTCACATCTTTCTACCAAGAGGTGAGTTTCCACCTCTGAGTTCATATCCACCGAAGTTACACAGCCTTCCACAGAAACTGGGATAGAGGGCCCTGACCCTCTTGATATTTCCATTTCAGAGCAACTAGGTCCCTAAGAAAGACATTCCTGGGTCGTTTTTTTAAGAGAATACAAAACAAACAAACAAACAAAAAAATGTTAAAACAAAAGTTAGAAACAAAACATAATTTCACCAAACAAAATAATAGGGTCTACTTAGGCAGGTGCAAGGATTGGGGTTCGATCCCCTGCATGCTGTGCCGGGGGTGTGCTGAGACAGCGATTGAGACTGGGTGTGGTGGCACACACCTGTAATCCCAGGGCTTGGCAGGCTGAAAACAGAAAAATCACTATTAGTCAGATCTATGTAGTGAGACCCTGTAGACCCTGTACTAAATACATTTTTAGAAAAGGTAAAAACTCAACAAGGGTTGTTATATGGCATATTGTTGTCTTCAAATTAGTTATTTAGATTATCAGATTTAAGCCTGTAAAGCTGGTAAAAAAATATATAAAATATTAAAAGAGAGAGAGAGAAATTTAAGCATTAACTGCTCCTTTCAATAGACCAGCAGAAATCAGTAACACTTATCTAAGATATCTTATGTACATACATTTTTATTTCTTTTTCCGATCCTTCTTTCTTTTCAAAGCTTATTATGTTTCTATGATTAATTTACATTTTGAAGAGATAGAGAAAGAACGTAGAAGTTTTCTAAAGTAAACAAAAAGACAGTAGGGACACGCTCCTCCCATGTATTCAGCGAAGAGATTTACACCTCCTAGTCGTCCCTGTTGCTCGCGCTTGCGCACAGGGACCCCTGCATGAGGATGCGGCTGTGGAGAGGAGTTCCGCTGCTGCACTCCTGCTGAGCGTGAATGAGCACGGCAGTGCTCTCCCACCTGAGATAATAGCACAAACAGTGACCTTCTGGTGGAAAGAACAGTGATCACCTTTACACTTGGCTGATAAAATAATGTTGGTATGATGAAAAAGAAAATCTGGCTTAGAGCTTTAATACAGCTATATACATCGAGTACATTCTAGCGTCCAATGTCATGGATTTCATTAAAGAAATAATGGAGCGATTATTTCTTTCCTGATGGTAAACCTACATCATTCTCACCTTCTAAATTCTCTGACACTTCTTTTCTGACTGAATTTTACTGAGACTAACCTCCACGCCAACAATGCACGAGCATTTCAACTACATACCATAGTGCTGAAAGCTACTCATGCAAACCAAATAAAGTTCAAGGGAAGTAATACTGTTTCATGAAATTCAATAGACAGTGATAGCTATTCCAAAAGACATAGACTAGCTGTTCCAAAAGACATAGTAGGCTCTCAAATCCAGTGGGCAAACATCTATTTAAAAGTTGAACATTGGAATAGGTACTCTCCCTTACAAATGTTGATTTCAATATATTTTTAAAAGGTAGGCTGAAGGAAGGATGAAAAATCGTTTCTTATTATAATAGATCTTTTTTTTCTTCTTTGAACGTACATGAAACAGCAGAAACTATTTACATTTTCATTTTATGTTTTAAAGAATACAATATAGTGATAGGAAAAAAAGCACTAAAAACTATACAAAATTTCACTAAAAAAAGTAGGAGGAATTCAATAACAGTTGCTGTATTGCATGATGCTATCTTAAAATTAGTTGTTCAGGTTACCAGATATAATCTTGCAAGATTTGTTTAAAGAAAACACAAAGCAAAACCGATCAAAAACTTAGGGTGTATTTTCCTTCATAAGTACCTGTGACCATCAGAGATAATTCCTCATATCTGGTTGAAGGGCAGCTAATTATAGTCCACTTACATCTTATAGTGAGTTTTGCTCACATTTTCTCTGTTTGATCTAAAATTTCTAATACTTTTGTGCATAATTTAGTTGTTATAATAGTCAGAGACATGAGCTAAAATATATATTGGCAAAAAAAAGTGACTTCCAGGATATTCTAGAATAAGTAAATCTAATCTAAATCCCACATCTCTCCCTGTTTCTAAAATTCTAGGTAATTAAATTTACATTTAGAAGGGTAACCCTAAATCTTTGAGACATCTTCAAATTAAGTAAATTGTTACTGATGTTTCACAGAATTTTAGAGGTATATTTGTTCCATTATGTCCTATTTCACTAGAAAGCAGTAATCTAAGTGTACTTTGGTAAATTCTGATTAATTAGACATTGTTCGTTAGAATATTATTCCTGAACACCAAATACTAAAAACAATGAGATTTCTTATTCAGAATAGTTTTGGGTTGTTTTGTTTTGTTTTGAATGTATTTAGTACAGGATCTACAAAGTCTCACTACACAGATCGGACTTGTAGTGATCCTCCTGTTTTTCAGCCTCCCAAGTGCTGGGATTACAGGCGTGTGCCACCACACCCAGTCTCAACATTTCAGTGCGCCCTGGGGGTGAGGCCAGCACAGCAGGCCAGGAGATCTAACCCCAGACCCTGCATTTACCTAAACAGGCACTTTAATACACTGAGCTGTCTGTCTGGACCTCAGAATAGTTTTGGTTTTAATGAAATGTACAGAAAGGTTAGCTAGACTTTTTATTCAAATTGATACCTGGGCATCAAATGGTTAGATTCACACCACACAAATACTCGAGTGCATAAAAGGATACTTTATGAGTTTGGGTGTTTTCCAAAAACTGTAGAAACCTGAACGTCAGCTAGCAGAGAAAACTTAAACAATTTTCATATTGACTCATTATTCCAAATGTTGACCAAGTAGAAAACCATATTGTCACCCAATATGTTTTAATACAAGCAATCAAAGGATATATCTGTATTTCTAAAATGTATACTGATGACAAAGAATGTATAAGGTGGTTTGTAAACATATTAATAATGTTCCAGCCTCTAACAGATGGTGAATACATGGCTGTATGCAGCTTATTTTTAATAATAAGCTTTTTGAGTATAGCAAGATTTTCACCAAAGAGCAGTATACTTTGTTAAAGATTTAAAAAGCTAAATAGGTATTCACGATCAGTCTAAACAGCTCTTATGGAATTCTCGAAAAATGGCTTTGTGAATTTCCATCAGCACTAAGCCCAGAGACACTGTGATGTTTCACAATAGACCACAATATTCCTAAAAATGACTATAATGGATTACTTTGCTGAATTCATGCATCTATATCAATGGCAAGGAATACCCATCTCTGACAAAAGTAAACAAGAAAGGGGGATATAAATGAAGGACCATTTTGTCATGAAAAAAATTATATGTATATATATTTACAAAATTGTTAGCATAGATATAGTTACTTTCTCTTAGTTCAATGAGAAGAAAGTTTTGAACTAATAGTGCTTAGACAAGATATCATGTCTGCATGATATGAATCACTACTACAAAGACAAAAAGATGCAATGTATTAATTATTTTAACTGTCCTACTAACCTGTTTTGAAACTGTCTCGTTGCTATTTCTTTCTCAATAATTAATATAGGAAAAAAAAAACAAAACAAAAACAAAAAAAAAAACAAGAAAAGTGCCCTGAGAATGAAAGTCTTTTTATTTGAGAAATACCTTTTTCAATTTGTTTCAAATAAGGATAAAAATAATAATTAAACTAAATGCATACCGTATTCTACAATATTGTACAAAATCCTGTATTGATGCATACATACTTAGAGATAAAGGAGTATATCTTAATTTAGGAGGTGCTCTAAGGAGCGGAATGTAGACTTCGGAAATATGTTTTTAAATAAATTACTCTGATACCAGGCATTAGTCAGGCTGCTTTTATTCTTTCTCTAAATGTGAACTTGATAAGACTTGTCAAGTCAATTGTAGGTAAAGAAGTTCTTAAAAGTTAGATCACAAGACCTGGGAGTACAACAGCAACTCAAGACCAAGTAATGTGAGCAGAATACAGAGAACAGGCAGAATCAAAATCTACCTTTCATTTGTCTTTCCCTCCAAAGGAAACACATTCATTAAAAATGTGTATGACATTCACTTCTTAAAAGATAAAGAAATCTAGGATAATAGGCATAGAGAAAACACTGGATTACATTCAGAAAATTCAGTGTGACACTAAAAAAAATTCTAGCGCTGGCATTAAACTTGAATATTTTAGATATAATCATTGAATACCAACTTCAGTTAATTAAGAAAGATGAGCTAAAACATACCATAGCAGAGTCTAAAATATTGCCATAGGGCACCTTGTTCTAAGAAGTGGGTGTAAGTCTTTCCTCAGACATACAATGGAAAGCTAGCGTTGGGCAAGCTATTAAGCATGCTGGCCTTAGTTTCTCATGTATGACGTTGGGCTAGCAACTATAGCTGTGTTCAGGCTTAAAACTACAGTGAGCCAGTGAGTGTAAGGTGAGGTCTGACACATTGTTACATCTGACTATGTGGAGATACCTAATAGTATTGTGTCAAACAACATAAAAAGGAGAATGCAGGGAAGAAATCTTGACCTACAGGAGGCTGATGAACATTTATACAGGGTAATTCTGGATCCCAGAGATAAAAGAGAATGATTAATGCCATCATCTCTGCTTCCTAGAAGCTGTTTAACCACAAAGAGTTCTTTTAGCTGAGCTATCATACAAGTTAGGGGCTGATATTTGCTTTTGCGTACCTCTAAATTACAACCATTGTGTAATAGACTGACAAGTACTATGAACCCATTATGTAAAATGCCTCCAAAATGCCATTACCAAATAATGTCTCTAGCACGAACATCTAAGGGATCTGGAGCTAACATCCAAGGAATCTGGAAGAATTGAAAAAAAAAAAAAAACCTATTAGAAACAAAAGTGATCAGTCCTAAACCAGAGAGGTGAGAATGGGCCTGAGAGCTTCTGTTGGTATTTTCCCCACAAGGATAATCCATTCTACTGTATCAAAGTAAAAACAAAAACAAAAACAAAAAAATCTATGGAAGTATATCGCCCATATTTATTTCACTCATTATTCTTAGAGAGAGCTCAGTTCAGAGAATCATGAGTTTGTGATAGCCTGCTATCAAATCCAATTTTTATGCACAGATGATAGTTTCTTTGTTTTAAGATAGAAGAGTGAGCTTTGGTGATGGCAACAACAGAGTAAAAGTGTTGAGGCCACAGACTGTCTCCTGCTGTTGTCCTGCTCACTTGTTCACAGCTCACCTACTTTGCAACATCTGATTGCCCTAATTACTGACTCACAGCGAGCGCCTGAACATGCGTGTTCTTCCAGTAACTTTTAAAAGAGGTAACTTACTAGGAAGCTCCTCCCCATCCATCAATCACAATGAGTTAGATCTCTTTGCAAAGGCATCCCTGCCGTGCAAATCCATTCAAGTGTCAAAGTGCACTTCTAATTGCAAAGTTAATTTTTACTCTGATAGGCTTGACTACTCTAACAATTAAATTTGATTCCCCAGATGCTACCAAAATGTAAAAGTTCATTATATTCTATGAATTGTAGAGAGACTCCCTAGAAGAGAATAATATACAACATATTAAGAGGCCCTCAAATAAGTCATAGGAGTCTCTGAAAAGAATCAGTGGCCATCTTAGCTGTGGAGATTTTGCTATAACATTGACTATAGGGAAAGCAGGTGATAAAAGAAATAGAATTTCCCTGGGTCTCAAGAATGAAGAGAAAAATTCATATTTTCAGTGTAAAAAAAAAATGCAGGAAACAAACTACTCAGAAAAGAGGAAGACAAAAATCACCTCATCGGGCTCTCTCCTTGTTGTGGGTAATTCCTAGCATCACCTCACTGCATAGAGGGCACACCTGCGAGGATGAAGAACGCTTTCAGACCAAGCCAGGCCTACACAGGCACCTACAGAACAGAAAAGAAGCTTCTCCCAGGAAGCGGAGCCTTGGGCTGTACCTGCCTCCACTTGACCCTGCTCTCATCCAGCTTCTTTTCCTTTACCTTGCTTGTTGTCCTGGGCTACAGGCGCAGTAAGCTTCTGTCTGTGTCCTTTGCTTTCTCCCTTAGCACTGACAGCAATATCCTTACTCGCCAGTGACTTCATGCCTCTGCATCTAGAATCCCCAACTATTCAACTTGTCTCCCTTCTCCCCTGCACAAATGTGCATCAGCTCTTAACACTACTCAAAATTATCTCCAGAAAGCCTTTACTGACATCTGCCTGCCCTTGTACACTAAAGCTGGACAAAACTTTCCTCCTGTGTGTTATCGTTATCACTGCCACATTAGTTTCATTGTGTGTTTCTTCTCTGAAACCATGGGACCCTTGAGGGCAGGCAGGAAGTGTGCATGATCGTCATCCGTACCTCTTGTGCCTGGCATGTGAAAAAGTAATAAGATGGAATCATCTGGTTCCTGTGCCATCCTAAGTGGTGCCAAGCTGGTGACCAGGGAAGCATCTCTCACACAGGAATAGGATATAAATTATTTTCATTATCAGGGAAGTCTCCACAGGCACATTTCCTGTCAAGCTTCCTACTGGGGACTTAAATCAAGGGGCTCCTAAGAAGAACAGATGATTTCCCCCGATTAGAGATTAAAGTCTGTGAAGATGGAACCAGGGAATTGAAACTGTCTGGCACTGGAGCTACAAAACAGGCAAGTAAATATTAGTGAAATGATGGATCCAAGAATCCAAATTAGAGTGAGATAACTAAGTAGGAAAAATAATCCTCAAGAATTTTGGTAACCAGGGGTGGGAGGGAAGACCAAAATTATAGAGCTATAAGGAAAATGAAAACTGGAACCGAAAAATTCACATCGATACTTCAAGATCTTTATTGGAAGAGTCCAACAGAAGAGTCGGCCAAAATCACACTACATTTCACACAAGTAAAAATGGACTGGCCTTCAGTCTCAAGAAGAAAATATCGAGAGAGAGAGAGAGAGAGAGAGAGAGAGAGAGAGAGAGAGAGACTAAAAAGTATAAATTAACCAAGGCTTAATAGAGATTAGATTGAATTAGCCAATATGTTGATCAACAGGCAAAACCATGAGGAAACACAAATACTACAAACAACTAAATGAATTCCAGGCCAGACAGCTGATGTTACAACCCACTGGTGGTCCGCAAGTTCCCATTAGTGACTGAGCTTATGTTCTGCTTCCCTGAAGATCAGTAATGAGCATAATGGTGGAGTTTTAAAAGTCATTTGCAGCCTGCAAATATAGCAAATGTCCACTAAACCTACTTATTATATTCTTCAAAGCTACCCAGTAAAAACAAGTATTTCCCTCAGAAATTTATAGGTGACAAAAGCAAAATAATGGAACACAATGACTTGTTATTTTACTTTCTTGCTGCAAAGATGAAATACTCAATATCCAAAGTTAAAGGAGGAAAAGTATATTTCAGTTCTCAGTTTTTAGAGGTTTCTGTCCACGGTCAATTGGTTCTGAGGCGGGTGGTATGGCAGAAAGATATCACAGTTCTTAACACGACAGGCAGAGGCAGCAAATAGCAGCAACAGCAGCCACAGTAGAAGAATCATCCTTCTTTCTGTCCTTTCTGTCCTTTTTTATTCCTTCCAGGTAGCAGATTTACTGTTTGGTGCCATCTAGGCAGCCCTACACCCAGCATAGGGCTTCCCATTATCCACATCCAAAACTATGTTAATTCCCATCAGTGGACTAATTTAGTACCACACACCCTTAGTCCCAGTGTGACACATACTAGACCCAACCACCTCCAGAAATAACCATTTATGAGAGCAGGAGGCTTTGGGGTGACATCTGCACACAAGCCATAACCCTTGCCCAACACCATAGAGTCAGAGAAGGGCTATAGGAGTAGAGTCAAATTCTTTTCACTATAGATCTCATAGTTTTTCATGAAGCAAGTGCAGACCTCTAGGAAAAAGGCCCAATGACCTCACTGAAATTGATGACAGATATAATTAAGAAGAATCCAGGGGAAATAAATGCCAAGAGTAACAAGGTGGAAAAATCTCCATTTATTCTTTTTTTTCCTTTCTATATTTTAGGGAAGAGTCTATATGGTACTCAGGAACTCACTACTAGATTGGACTTGTAGTGATTCTCCTGTTTACAGCCTCCCAAGTGCTGGGATTACAAGTGCACGCCACCATGCCTAGTCTCAACCGCCATCTCAGCACTCCATGGGGGTGGGGTCAGCACAGCAGGACCAGGGATTGAACCCCCAGCCCCTGTGCCTGCTTGGAGGCACTTTAATCTGCTGAGCTATTTGTCCAGCTGTTTCCATTTACTCTAAATATGAGCATTAAAGTATTCTCCAGTTAAACAGCAACTTTGACTTCATGAATATGATCAGTAACCCTCATATGAATCTTTTTCCTACCAACTCAGACATTCTTACACATTTCCTTTAACAAAATTTGGGGTAAACATTTTAAAATACAGATAAACAAAATGCTATCATTCCCTTTACAATGTATGTAGGTGTGTGTAGATTACTATCACCTGTCAATTATTTTCTAGCGTTTCCTTTACCTTCCTTGCCTGAGATTCTGATGGTCTTTTTCTCTCTGTCCAATTAACCACTCATTGACATCATTTACTTACATGTGCATATTGTCTGCCTGTATTTCTGCTGTGTCTCTATCAGTTTTTCAGTGTAGGAACCTGCCCTGAGAGTGAGGTTGTTTCATTTTGGACTTGTCTGTGTGACTCTGAGAAAGTGACTTCCCTTCTCTGTGTCACATTCCTTTATGAAAAGAAAAGTGGACAGGCTGAGGAACACTGCTACTCTGCACTGACTCTTCTAGTTTTCACCCGGTATTATTTATTCCTTTTCCTGTGTAACTTAAGGAGTTACTGAGAAAAAACATGTGTGACAACTCTTTTGAAAGTACGGTGAATAATATGGAGAAGCTTAACAGAAGCTTATTTATACTTGAAAATCGCTTATCTGTTTTTCCTGTGCCCATAACACTGCACGCCTAATCAAGCACTCTTTCCCTCAGTACTTACATTTTGTGTTAAGGCAGGAAATTTTTTGACATAAAGAAAATATAAGGTGATGGAGAACGCATGTTTGGAAGGCTCCTATGATTTGAGGTCTTTCCCTACTGGAGTATTCCTAAAGATGACAATTTGCTTCTGGCTTGGATTGGGTAATCCCTGTCCTCGTGAAATTTGCAATAAAACTTTGATGCTGGGAGAAACAAAGTTTTATTCTTAAGAACCTTATTCTATTTCTGCCCCCACTTGAGCATCTTACAGAAAATAATAGAAGCAACAAAATGGGTCATCTTGACATCAGCACTGATGTGGGCCCTCATTTTAATTTAATCGTCAGGACTGACAGGAGCTTTCCTGGTATCAAATCATCAGACTTTTGCTTCCTGGTTTTACGCAAGACTGAGCCCCATCATCCTTCATGCTGCGTTACGCCCACACCTCCACCGGGAGGAAGCCCAATTGGCTTTGTATCATTTGCACACATTGCTTTGATAGGAGCCAGCTATTTTCTGTGGCAAACTCCCAGTAAATATTCTGGGAGTGTTTCTGTCATGTCTCGATTATGAAATCCATCTAAGTGAGGTTGACATTTCCAAAATTTAAAATAAAAAAACTACTAAACTATTTCTGTGAAAAACAATTACATTACATGGTAAGCATTCTGGTAATAAGAGTTCACACAGCAAAAGAACACACATGTGGACTCCTTCCTTGACCACCCTGTCAAATGGGCATAGACACAGGCATGAGGTCTTCTAAACAACTCGTACATGTAGTAACAGTTCCGAACAAAATTGCAAATTGAAGGAACATGGACTATTTAAGCAGAAATGATTTTCTTCTCCAGAATTTCCTGGCTCCTCCCACCCCCATCCTCACTTCCAGTTCCCTGCAGGCACCAAGTGTTGGGCCATGGGTAGCTCTATCCGCAAAAAGGATGGAAGAGTTTGTCACATGCACATTGATTTACAAAAGAAGCATCCTCAATAAGAATCAAGTGCTCAGATCAAAAGAATCAGTCACTAAGGTTGTAGTTTCAGAAATCAAATGAAAGAGATTTTTCAAGATATGGGATTTCCCAGTGCCCACTAGAACTTGTTAATTGGCCAGCATAGAATTTTCTTCTTAACCATTATTTTCTTGTCATGTCCTGTGAAAACAACAATTTTGGGGGGTTCCTGCCCTGAGGAAATCTAGGATCTAAGAAAAAGTACATAGCAACAGGGGCTATGGACCCCATGCTGTATCACATCCAGCTCTACTGTGCCCCTTTAGTTCCACAAGATGTAAAGTAGAAATTGCACACTTGTCAGATTAAGTTACTTTTCTCAATTTTGTACAGGAAAGGAGTTTAATCCAGGATTTAGAAGTCTGTGAATTTTCCTTTGCACAACAGACTTTCACATGCAAGACAAAAAAAAAAAACCTTATTATTGCCGTCTAACTAAACCATTACGGTAATTGCCTTTTCAATGACTGAGAAGTATGAGACCTCTGACACAGGAGCTTGTAGTTCTTTGAGAGGACAGTGCCTTGTACATGTCCTTTAATGTACCCCACCACGCAGTAAACATAAACATGAAGGCAAAAGAGCATTCACAAATAAGCTGCAGGGAAGGCCCACAGGAACGCAGCTGCTGTGGGCGGTGTGAGTACAAGGTGAAGGAGCAGTGCAAAGAGACGATGAGTCAGTTTGAGGACAACACTTGCCTAACGAGAGCTTGGATGTGTTCGGAAGGACAAAAAATGCATAAATTGATGTCCAGAAGCAATCATGGGCATAGAAATGGCCCCAGAAAACCAAAGAGGAAAGAGGAGTTTATGTAGGGCTTCCCATGATTATAAGCATCACAGAGGCCATCACTGGGGCTTATGGGATTATGTTAGCTCCATGCCAGCACCAAATAAAATGAGATCCATGAAACTGACAGTAAACATCACACTATCTTGCGTGAGTAGATCCTGTTGAGGTGTTCAAACTAGGGTGTGTTTTTTGATAAACTGCCTACAACCCTGTTCAGAAAGACTTAGGGAGCATCTGCTAACTAAGCATGATATGTCCTTAGACTGCAGAGAATGTCACCAAGAAGAACAAATGGCATCAGCTGCCACCACGCTGTGGCATTCCATTCTACAAAATGATATGTCGTTATTAAGCGGTGAGGGATATTGATTTCTCAGTATGTTTTCTGCTTGCTCAATTGCTTTGGTTACAACAACAACGATGTATATGTTAAATACACTGAGTAGACACAGAAGGCTTATGTATGGGTTCTCAATAATGCAGAAGTTGCTCTTTACCTTAGAAAATAAACACATCCCTTGATATCCACCTTGATTCTGGGCTCCCAAAATGAGACGCTTTTTTTTTTTAATTTTTATTTTCTTGCAGAAACATTTAACATGTGAGAAAGTTCCTCATGTAGAGTTGGGCTAGCCATGTGAGTTGGGGCAAACTCTGAAAGTCTGAAAAGTAGACAATGTCCTGGGCAGACTAGCAATCACCCCATTTCATTAGAGATCACACCTTCATGCTGCTCTGTAATTTTTCCCACTGAAGAGGGATAGGTTTGTGCTTAATTATTCCAAAAGATCTCTTTGAACAGTAATTATATCACTCCAGAGTAACTTTCATTTAAATTCAATACATGCTTTTCTAGTGCCTATTATGTGCCAGGCATTGTTCTAAAATTAAAGGACTCTGCAATTTGAGAAAGCCCTTCTCTTCTGGGCCTTACCTTCCAAGGGATGGACACAAATAGGAAAAACAAGCAAACGAACAGAAAAGCAAAACAAGCTAATAATGCATCATCTCAAATGCCATGGAGCAAAATCAAGCAGGATGAATAAGGCATGCAACTCTGGATCACAGGTAGGCTGGGCAGTGGTTTGAGGTATGCTAATTCATTTTAGGTAACCAGAAAAGCCCTTGCTAATCAAATAACCTGCGAACTGACTACAGAATGCAGTAAGAAAGTGAACCTGCAGATAATTGAAGGAAAAATATCTAGATTATAAAAGAAAAGAAAAAGAATAGATGTGCAGGTGCAAAGATCCCAGGGCAGGAGTACACTAGGAGACTGTGCCTTGCTTGGGAGAAACATCTGGAGGTTTATCTACATTTTGAGACAGTCCCTGCCTGACTCAGCTCTAGTTCTTCTATTGATTCAACACAGACTCAAACAAGGTTCTGTCAGCATTAGGAAAGTCCCATGAGAGGCCTCTCCTCAAACTCATAAAAGCCCACAGCCACCCCTCTGAACATGATGCCGTGAAGAAGAGATGTCAGCAGACTCATGCAAAGTAGTAATTTTCACTCTATTTCCTGAAAAGGCCAAAGTTAAAACTTAGGCAGCTACATTAGGAGAAGGCAAAAAGCAAACTCTGCTCTGTGAAGGTGGGACAGTCCTCTCCTAAGGGAGCATTTGCAATTACAACCACATAATCACCTTACAGATATTCAATATTTTATGTTTTTGGTACCAGGAATCAAACTCAGGGCTCTGCGTGTACCAGGTGAGCACTGTGCCACCAAGCTATATCCCCAGCCCCAATATTTTAATAAGATTTTTAATGAGTTTCTTTGAAAATGAGAAACCCCACTGTACAAAATGGGTCCATAAAATCTTCTGCAGCTGTGCTGGGCCCTAAATTAGATCTCAAACAGATTTTATCCATGAAGTGCTGATTTCAGGCCACTGCTGGGCTTTGACTGCATTAAGCTGTAAGTATACTCAAGAGAGACTTTCAAGTCCTACTGAGTCGTCTTCCAAATAGGGAGCGTGGACAGATGACCAGAAAGGAGTTCTGAAAAACTCATTCTCATATTTACAGTTCTCTTCAATATGTCAATTTGTAGGAAAAGCCCTTTCCTTCCTTTGAGCTCGTACCTTTTTATATCATTGCTTAATGTAACATTTCTCTTTGAGATTTACCAGTCACTGTTGCTAGGAAGGGGACAGAGAAAAGACTGTACCTTTGCCTTTGAGGTGCTCCCTGTCCACCAGGGCTGTAGACAGTAATCTCTCCCCAGAGAGTCAGGAGGTAAGGGTGAGAGCTGCAGCCCACAGCCTGGGGGAGTTTAGAGACAAAAGGCAGGAAGCACTACCTTTGGTAATCAATACAGCCTTCTTAACAGCAGTTGTACTATTGAGGAGGCTTAAAGTAAGTACCTTCCTGAAAAATCGGAAATGCTACAGAAAGAAAGTGTTGTCCTATTGGCAAACCTGTGAGTAGACTAAAATAATCAGTTGAAAACAAAAGCAGTTTAAGCATACAAATGTCTGGTGAAAATCAGGAAATACCATCTTCAGTGCTAAAATTGTTTAAGAATTTGCACTCAGGATATATATTGGTCCCCAAAATAAATGTATGTATTATGTATTGCTAACACACATGGTGTCTTGATTCATAATTTAATTTGTTCCTTGATTCTGGAAAAGATAGCTATATTTCTGTTCATGCAAGGAATATGCTACAGTCCTGTTTGAATAAGAATGTTTTAACTATTTGACAGAAATAAACAGGGGCCAGGGTTTCGATCCCTGGGCCTGCTTTGCTGGCCCCACACCTGGGGCGCACTGAGACAACAATCAAGACTGGGCATGGTGGAGCATGCCTGTAATCCAGCTCTTGGGAGGCTATAAACAGGTGGATCACTACAAGTCTGATCTAGTAGTGAGACCCTGAACACTCTGTAGGCCCTTCCCCCAAAAAAGTAAACTAAATTGAATAAATAAATAAAGAAATAAATAAGCACTTTAAAATATTAAGGCAAAATTGAGTATTGAGTTTATTTTTAAAAGAATCAAATAAAATATAAACAAATAAAAATTTATAGTAGCCAAATTATAATCCTAACAGAAATTCAGGGAATTACAAAATAAAACTCAAAACACAATCCAGAACGCAATAAAGAAAGACACAAGGAAGATGTAAAGGAACCTCACGGACATGCAGGCCATAATGAGGTCTGCAGATGTTTCATCAGACTCCTTGAGAGGGGTAATATAGATAATTGAGGAGAAATGATGTTAAAATATATAATATCCACTACTGCATTTCAGATTAAGAAGTTCAATTGCCTCCTAGAAAGATAAAAAAAATTATTTGTATATGTATTTTCTTCCACTAATTACTTACACTCATTAAAACTCCAAAGAATGGGCTTGGTGGCATAACCTATAAATGCAACCCTGGGAAGACTGAAGCAGGATAATTCCTGTGACTTCCAGGCCAACCAGGGCTACATAGTGAATTCAAGGCCAACCTGCACTACAAAGCAAGACCTTGTTTGAAAAACAAACAATGACAAACACTCAAAAGGCTCTGACATGCACATTATCAAAAACACCCATTATAAAAAGGTATCAGGACAAGAGGAGGGGAAAAAACATGGTCTGAAGAAGAAAGAAGGGTAGAAAAAGAAAATTTTTTGAGGAAAAACAGAAGTTCTCCTAAGAACCCCAAAACAGATGATTATGGAAATTAATTAAAAAGTGCTCAAAATAGCATATTTATTTTCAAGTAAAGAAAATCAGATTCATAGAAGACATAGTAGGTCCCAAATTATTATAAATGTCCCAAATTATTACAAATTTGCTTGAGTGTGCTTTGGCAGCCACACCACCCTGAGGTTCAATGCTTTCTCCTTTATGCTGATTACAAGGCATTTGACCAATAAAAATTAGCATTTGAGAGAGAAGAAAGCAAGATATAAGTCACAAAGGTGGTGTAGAAAAATGTGAGGTGCACACAGTGAAAGGACTCCTCCAGCCCTTCTGGATTCTGGTATGCACCACTTTCCTGAGAATCAATAAAGCTCAACACTCCAGCACTCCAAGAAAGCTCAGCTGCTGGGTCTGACCGCCAGCCCTACCTCTTGATGAGCACAGGCCAATTACTTTCTTATGCCTTGGTTTCTTCTCTTTAAAATAAAAGTGCTCATCCTATGATAGTAATGGATGATAAGAAAATTCAATGAAGTATGTGCAAAGTGCCGGACATAGGACACATTTCATAGATTCATTAAAGGTGGCTGAAATCAGGGAACATTTTAGAGCTGCTTTAAAGATAACTGATGTTAAATGTGATTTAGAAGCTTCAGTCATTTAATCAAACTTCCTTGATTTACAAATTTAAAAAATTAAAGAGTTTAATTGAAAAAGGAAAAAATTCCAAATCCAAAATATCTAGTTTAATTGAAGAAAAAAATCCAATAAACATTTCTGTTTACTAACAAATCATTTGCAAACAAAAGCATTCATAAACCAAGATACCACTCTGTTAGTAATAAAGAAAAAAGTAGGACACTCAAAATCTCAATAATTTTTAATTTTTCATACAAGATTTTCTAGAAGCATAACATTAAATCACAGATGAGTTTTAAGCAGGAAATTTAAGAAATATTAAAGAATAGATTTTGAGCTTTAAATTATGGTAACTAGGTAGCTGTTGGAACTTAAAAAAAAAATTTCACAGAAACTAATACTGTGGTGGTGCATTTATTTTAGAGTAACAGAAAATTGCAAATGGAGCCTCTTGAGAAAATCAGCATTTAAGCAAGAGTGACTGCAGTGGAAGTACTATGGAAACTTTATAAAATAACATTGACTTGTGCCAGCTGTTGTAACAAGATGTTAAACTGTTGATTGCTTTGTGTAAAACAGTCTGGTGGGAAGGATTTTTTTTTAATGTATTTGGTATAGGGTCTCACTACGCAGCTCAGACTGGTAGCAACCCTCCTGTTTTCAGCCTCCCCGGTGCTGGAATTACAGGCATGCACCACCACGCTCAGTCTTGATGGTCCACTCAGCATGCCCCAGGGTGGTGGCATGTGGTACCAGGGGTTGAACCCTGGTCCCTGTGCTTGCCTAGGCAGGTGCTAGTCCACTGAACTACCTCACTGGCCCACTAATTTTTAATTATGTTTTCAACCTAGACATATAATATGATTGGCCACAAAACAGATCTCCATAAGTACCTGATAAGCTAATAGGAAAAGCTCATGTCTCCTGCTCAACCACTTCAAAGGACAATAAAATAACTCATTCCTTGAGCCCACCCAGGTTACTGAGTGGGCTAGAGCCTGAGCCTGAGTCATATCCAGGGTCACAGCAAGAACATCTTCTCCATGGGACACCAACAATATTGGCACATACAGCCTAAAACTGCACTTTAACAGCTATTGTCTCGGTTTCCCTCCTCTGTACAGATGCAGAATGCAGGATCCTTGTAGCATGGAAGTCTTCTAAATTAAGTTTCAAAGCAAGTAACAGTTTCTGACTCGGGTCTGTTCATATGACACCAACATTTTCGGATAAGCAATGGAAGAACTCATCTAGCACTAGTCTTTTTACTCTACTATTGTGTTTCTCACAAAGAGGGAATGATTGTATTACCTTGCAGAATTCTAGTATTCTACAAAACTTCAGATGGGAAGTGCAGGTCATTCACTGTACTCCCAAGCAGGCTGAAGAATTTTAGGTAACTGCTGCTGTCCAACCTTAGGGACCATAACACTACCGTATGTTAATGATTGTACACATATAGGTGAGGTCTTCATGATTCTAAAGACCTAGGGGCCAGGGATGTAATTTAATGGCATAGCATCTGCCTAGCAAGTACAAGGTCCTGAGTTTGATTCCCAGTACCACAAATATTAATTAAATTAAAATTAAAAACAAAAATAGATGAAACTAGCAATCTATAGGCATGGTAAGTCTTGGATAAGGACGTGTCATCTCTTAATGTTTCATAGTGGTGTTTTATGCTGTTTGTATATATGATTTCCCTCTGGGTTTCCATGGGAATGTGCAACAGTTGCATCCCACATTCACTCCTTGTTGACCTCAATAACTCTCCACAAGTAGATAGTAGAGGCCCATTTTTAAGATCCTGATGACTAGCTAAAACATAAGCTTTGTTTAAGATCTTAGAAAAGAATCTCTACAAAGTGCCTGCTTAGGGAGACACAGGGGCCAAGGATTCAATCCCCTGGCTTGCCAAGCCGACCCCATCCCCAGGTGCACTGAGATGGCCATTGAAACCGGGCATGGTGACACATGCCTATAATCCCAGCGCTTGGAAAGCTGTAAACGGGAGGATCACTATGAGTCCAATCTATGTAAAGATACCCTGTAGAACCTATACTAACTATATGGAAAAAAAAATTCTGTGGAAGATGGACCTACAGTTATGAGTATCCTAAAGATTTTTAAGACAATGTTCATCTTTCTCAAAAGTATGAAAAGTAAACAGTATTATAAATGGTTACAGCTTTTTACAAGGAATGTATTTATTAATGCACTATTTTACTCTAAACTTCTACTTCTAGAAATCTGTCCTAACAAAATAATTGTATATGTATACACAGCCATGTGTAGAGAATGTAAATAACTGTATTGCCTGTCACATAAAAAAAAGTTTTGTCAAGCTGAATGGTCAAATCATATTCCATCCATACTAGGGAATACTAGAGAGCACTCATTTATTTTAAATCAGTGAGAAGGATTTCCTTTCTTATTCTATATGCCTAGCTGTACTGGCTTTACAATTAATGTACATTTGTATAATAACTTAGTTTTTAAAAATATTTTAACATTAAAAGAGACTGGGCTAAAATATAAACTCTAAACATGATAACCCATGTTTCGTTAATATTCATATAAACTGTAGAGATCCTTTTTAGATTAACGATGTCAAACAATTTAGCTCTCCCCATAGCTTCAGGACACATATAGTTCAATTTTACAGTTTTCTGACCAGAAAGTATGTCGTGAACTCCAATGCAAAAGGGTATCTATAGTTGTCTTTCTCCTTAGGAGTTCTAGTGGTGCTGCTTGAGCTTGCTGCTTTCCGGTAAAGAACAGACCAATTTGGCCTCTCAAAGATGAGACAGAGCCAACTGATTTTCTTCAGTTGCTCCAGTAATTGGGTTTTTTGCCATTTTCCTGCTCTGTGTTCTGTGGAGTCTAATTCGGAAGCTATATTTATTTATTCATTCATTTGAACATTTACTGAGTGTTTACTGAACATTAAGTATCAAATTAATAAGACAATGTCCTTTGTTCTTTTTCAGGGAATACGTAAGAGGAAAAAGACATAGAAACAACAAATCAATGAGGACAACAAGCCAAGGTTTATAGGGTTAATTTTCTCCCCTTTACATCAGGGCCCCAAGCTTATATCAATTGTGTGCTGAGAGTACATAGCTGGAAGAATGTAGAGGAGACTCTGAGTATGAGGACAGACAGTGGAACCAGAGACTGGGGACACAAGTTATTTTTCAACTATGTGACCAAAATGAACTATTGGATTTCTTCAAAGTAGTTTCCTTATTGTTAATTATGATAAATTCATCTGCCTCTCAAACTTTTTTCAGAGAAAATAGTTAATACAACATAGAAGAAATTACTTCATAAGCTAATAAGCACTATACCAAAATGTGAATTAATCATTTTTTTCTGTGGTTTTTAGGAGGGATTTTTTTGGAAAATCCTGAAGTTGTACAGACTTCTGCTTTTTCAATCAAGATACATTTTAATGATACCACCAAGAAAAATGTGTAAATAGCATCTCAAAATATGAAAGAATGTGTGTAGAATAGGAGTAAATTATCTTGTCATTTGTAAGACTCTGTAATTGTGTGTGTGTGTGTGTGTGTGTGTGTGTGTGTGTGTAATAAAGTCACTTATATAAATGACCAAGATGATGACACAGAAAAATGTTAGTCAAAGTGTTAAGCTGAAGAGAAGCCCTGTTTGGGACTAGGCAGAGTGGAACTCCACAGTAAAGAGGATTGGTTTGGGACCCTGTGGCACAACTCCCTGCAGAGTGGCTAGGTGTGAGACCCAGTGAACTAAATCAGGAGCAGAATATCTAGCCAGTAGGGCACAGCAGGTTCACTTCCATGGGCTACAGCAGGAAGAAGCTGAGCATAGCAGCCAGACCCAAGCCAGGCCCAGCTGGCCAAGTTCCAGTGCAGTAGATCCTGACCAGGCGAACTGCAACATACTGCTAGGCCCAGTAGGGTACAGACCTAGACCCAGATCTATGGGCACATCCTTTCGAGACATAGGTGGCAACAGGATAACTGGAGTGAACAAGCCTGCCTGACAACTCCAGGTGCATCAAGGGGAGGTGAACAGACAGAACTTAATGGAACAAATTTAAATACCAATTCCCAATTTAATATCTGCTTAGCTATACAGCCATAATGTTTGCTCTTATGGTCTAAAATATAGACTCATTAGCTATAAAAGTTTGTCAATTGCTAAATGTCATTACCCATTATTAGTGTTGTTAATTGTATTACTGTAAATAGAAAACATGTATCTTAACCATAAGTTCTTTCTAGAGTAATAATATAGGGAGATTACTGGGTAACAACCTCATCAAAGGGCAAAAATCTTGGGACACACACAAAACAAGAATCTCTGACACAGAACAGATACCTAAAGAATAGACTCTTTACAGAGAGACTCTGATCACACTGTCACAGGTTACTACTACCAAATTTTCACAAAATTTATCACAGAAATCCAAATAAAGATTTTTTTTCTGCAATATAAAATGACAAAGAGAAGGAGCAAACTAAATTCTTAGGCTCTGAGTCCACCTAGAACAAACCCAGGAGACACTAGCATAGAAGAAATTGGAAGTCACACTCCTGAAATCTCTGAAACAATAGCCTCTGAAGTAAAGAAGCAAGTGCAGAAGGCATCAGAGGAAATCAGATCAGAAATAATCTCCCACGTAAAAGAAGAAATGATAATTATAATGAAAGAATTACTAAGTTTTTCTAAAGAAGATACTGGTAAAAAATAGAGGAAAAGAGAAAAATATGGAAATCATGAATGAGCAATATAGAAGAGAAATAGAATATATGAAACAAATTTAAAGAGATATTCAGGAGATTTAAAAATCAAAGTTCACAAAACCATCTCAATGAAAGTGAAGATAGACTTTTAGACCTTGAAGACATTGTTGCAGCTAATGAAAAGGTAAGGAAAGATCTCTTAAAAACTACTAAGGCCCAGGAAATGATAATTCAATGGATTCAAGATGATGCAAAGTTGAACAATATAAGACTAATAAGGGCCAACCAGATAGCTCAGTGAACAAAAGTGCCTGCTTAGGCAGAGTGCAGTGGCTGGGGTTTGATCCCTAGCATGCCATGCTGGTGATTGAGACTGAACGTGGTGGTGCACTCCTGCAATCCCAGTGCTTGAGAGGTTGAAAACAGGAGAATTACTATGAATCTGATCTACATAGTGGGAATCTGTAGACCCTGTAATAATTTTTTTTTCTGGAACTGGGGATTGAACTCAGGCTCTTGTGCTTGCCAGGGAAGTACTTATTCCAATGAGCCATCTCCCTGGCCCCTAATAAATTTTTAAAAAAGACTAATAGGCATCAATGACAAAGGAGTCAACACAAATGATGTAAACATAATATGGTCAGTGGTAATAGCAGAAAACTTCCCAAATATGGGGAAACAGTCTGACATTCAGTAACTGAGGCATATAGAACTCCAAATAATATCAATCCAGTTAAAACCACCCCAAACACATAATAATCACGATCCCATAAATTCAGCCCAAGAATAGCATACTAACAGCCACTAGAGCAAAGAAACAGATCACATTTAAAGGAAAACCAATTAGGATAACAACAGATTTCTCTTCACAAATCATCAAGTCAAGTAGAGCATGGAGCGAAGTACTTCAAGTCTTATAAGAAAACAAATTCCAACCCACACTACTATACCCTGAAAAACTCTCAAGTTTAGTGGAGAAGTGAAATACTTCCATGACAAAGAACAACTACAGAATTTCATAATGATCAAGTCAACCCTACACAGACTACTAAAGATATTCTAGAGAGGGATCAAAATTACCACAACTCCAAGAGTGAGAAGAGAAAGAATCTACCAAACAGGGCAAACAATTAAACACGGGAGAAAAGTAGGTAACCAACAGCAGGAAGATAACATGTCAAACATAAGTCAATACATCTCAATTATAAGCATCAATCTAAATGGACTCAGTTCACCAATTAAAAGAAATAGACTGGCAGAGTGCATTAGGAAACAAAATCCAACAATATGCTCTCTACAAGAAACACATTTAGGGGCCGGGGAGATGGCTCAGTGGAATAAGCACTTCCCTGGCAAGTGCAAAGGCCTGAGTTCAATCCCTGGTTCCACAAAAAAAAGAAAAAGAAAAAGAAAAAAGAAAAAAAGAAAAGAAAGAAACACATTTAACACATAAAGAAACTCATAGGCTGAAAGTCAAATAATAGAAAACAATGCCACATGTTGACTTGGGTCAAATTTCTTTGGTACTAGAATATGATGATGGTTATAACTCCTTAGAATCACAGTGTTACTACACAGTAAAGAAAAAAAACCCAAACACCTCATTACAGTGCATATGACATCCTGACTAAAGTACTTCATTTGGCAATAATGATACACTCAAGTACAATCTGGCTACCGACAAACTGTGTAACTATTAGATTAATACCTATAGCTACAGGAGGAAGAGCTACAGAAATATAATGCAATCCAACTTATACCAGTAACTTGTATGCAATGATCGTCCACTTAGTAGGGTGATTTTAGCCTATTGTGGGTGGAGGTCAAGAAGATGGGAGTAGGATGGAGAAATGAATGAGGTTAAGTATAGTAGGAGCAAGGTTACAAGCACAAGATGATCATCCAGCTTTGGGGTAGTTGTAGGGCACAGAAAGGAAGGATTAGAGAAGGCCTAGGAGATTTGAAGTGAACCGGAAAGAGAAAAAACAAGGTTTACTCACATGAAAGTATCCTAAAGTCAAATAAGATAGTTCACTAAAGATAGGAAGAGGATGAGTAAAATAAAAAAGGTCAGAGATGTAATTGCAAATTAGAAAAAAGGAAGAAAATAAGAGGAAAATAAAAGAAAGAAAAATTGACAGTGAACAAACATATCTTCAAAAAAATAGTGAAAGAAAAATAAAACATGATAAAATGAGAGAAAATTAAAAAAAGAAAAGAAACAAAAAGGAAATTAAACAACAAAAACACACAAAAAAAAAAAAAAACCCACAAATACATCTGAATACCAACAAGGAAATGAATCAAACCGAGAAAAGTGAAAGCAGCGCAGTTCCTCTGGTGTGTATAGTTTTGTGGAAGGTCCAATAAAGATTCCAAAATGTGTACTCTGGCCAAAATTGAAGGTAGATTTTTTTCTGGGTTTGGGTCTGATCTTTGTTTCTGGATTTAGGGGATGAGATTACTTTTCTATGACTATAGTTCTTCCTAGTTATTAAGAAAAAAGAAAAAAGAAAGGAAATTTTAAAAAGAGAAAATATAAAGAAGAGAGGGAATCAGCTCTAGATGCTTGCTTCTAACTCAACTGTCTTTGTACTCAAGCACAGTGCTGGTTCTCCCAGCATCTGTTGGCTCATGTTGCCATCGTTGCATGAGACATTTCCACACGTGTCCATCATGTGTGCCTTAGCCAGGCTCCTCCTTTGTGTTTCTGCAGGGCTCCAGGCCCACTAGTCACTGCCATTTTGGGTCAGTGGAAGAAGGTAGGAAGCAGTCTCATATTCTACTCACTAGCCATGAGGTCCAAAATCAGTGGAGGAAAGAAGGAGCCAAACTCACCCGCTCTCACCAGTTGCTACCTTACTAATACAGTGGGGGAAGGAAAAAGGGAGGATGGCAAATTCAGACTCCTCTCCCCAGCTGGTTGACTGGGCAAGGGAGGAAGGGAGGAGCACAAACTCAGCCTCCTTTCACTAGCCATGTGGTCCTGGGACAGTCAAGCCCTCGCTTTTGAAAAACTAACTACATTATTCATTAACAACCATGAAGCACTTAAATCCCATGAAATGATACTATTGTACTCTAACACTGTTATGCTCTCTCTACAATTATACACAGCATCTGTATTGTCACTTTTTTATGATAAGCATTATTTATTAATATAGAAAAGACCAGGGCACCATGATGAGAATCTCATTAGAAAATCTTAGTAGAAAAGGTTGATAGAGCTACATGAGAGCACCAATCCTGAGAGAAGTGAAGTCACTTACCCAGGCCAGCTAAGGAGCAGAGTCAGAATTTAGACAAAAGCCTATGTGCACCCAGAGCCAGGTTCCCTAAGCACTGGGCTGTACTATCTCTCAAAACTTTGAGGCCCTCAAATTCACTGAATTCAGAATCTGTACGAACTCTGCACTACTGTAGAAATAAATTCTTTTTGGAGAGCCATCATCTGACATCTGACTACAGAAGAAACTTTCATTACCTTGTTCATAAGAAAAGAACTGACTCTCTATGGGCATCTGGTCTTTGTATCTCAGCCTTTTAATCATTTGAAATTAAGTGACTCTTTACACCTACGTCAGACGTGTTGGCCTTTCCTCCCTACGTGTCCCTGCTGGTTTAGTTGAGAAGTGACTTTCTCAAGCTGTGCGTGACAAGTACATGAGAGCTCCTCACAACCAAGAAATTAGAGCAAATGGCTGATTTTTTTTTTTTTGCTGTTTTCCCTTTTGCATACTTCTTTCTTCAATCTCTTTGAAGAATGTATTAATCAAAATGCATTTTACCTTGAATGTTTTTCCTCTTGTCCTTAAAGGAAGATTTTCTAAATAGTAAAAGGAATTTTAATCATGGCAAATTTTGTTCAATTCCTACTTTGACAGCAATTATTTTTAATTTTGTTCTTCAGTGCACACAAGTCATATAAAAGTGAATCAAATACTACATACTCAGGCTCTGGCAAATACTAATGAGGGTATTATTTATTTTAAGATGCAATAACTGTGGCCGTGTGTGTGTGTGTGTGTGTGTGTGTGTGTGTGTGTGCATGTGTGCATGTGTTATGGGGTCTAAATACTTTTCAAAATTGAATTTGAACTCTTCTGTTCTACTTAAGAATTGTGGAGGCCAGATCTTCTCCCAATTTGTAAAAGAGAAGATCATTACAAAGCCTCTCTCTCCTGCAATGTCAAAAGAAAGCTGACATTTAATGTCCTACATATACATGTGTCATTCTGACATCAACACATCCTCCTTTCCTACTTGTTTCATCATTTTGATGAGCAAACAATTTATTTGATGAGCCAGCCAGATAGCTTAGCAAACTAAAGCGACTGCTTAGGCAGAGTGCAGTGGCAGGTTTCGATCCCCAGCATGCTGTGCTGGCCCTGCCCCTTGGGAGCACTGACATGGTGATTGAGACTGGGTGTGGTGCCACGCACCTGTAATCCCAGCATTTGGGAGGCTGAAAACAGGAGAATCACTGTGAGTTCAATCTATGTAGTAAGACCTTATAGACCTTGTGGACCTGTCCTAAATACAGTGGAGAAAAAATAAATTATTTGACATACTCTGCAATCAAAAATACCTGACCTGCAGTTACTATCCCAAAACAATATTTCTAGACAAAAAGTACTAGGGGCTTCTCTAGTGTAATATATGGTTTTCATCTGAGTGAAGCTTCTGACTTCCAATTTTTCTTAGCACTGTCCAATAGAATTTTTTTTGTTTTTTGTTTTTTTCAAATAATTTTATTGAGAAACAAAGAGCAATGAGACAGTTTCAAAACCAATTAGTAGGAGAGTTTCAATAATTAATACATTGCATATTGTTAT
>NW_004524579.1:19062093-19081725 GCF_000260255.1 Octodon degus | reverse complement strand
TGCTCCCACCGGCGTAGGGTAGCAGGAAGCTCTCCACACACTCACCGGTCCTGGGCTAGGACTGGGTCTCCAATAGAATTTTTTGACAACGATGGAAATGTTCTGTGTGTCCAGTATCCAGTTCTATAGCTGCTAACTGCATATGCCTATGGAATGATGAAGTATTGCTTGTGCAACTAAGAAGCTGAATTTAAATTAATGAATTTGTTTGAATAACCACATGTGGCTAGTAGCTAACTAAAAGGCAACAGTGCAACTGTAAAGACTAATCCCAATGTAGATTGATTAATGTTTTAAAGAACCTAAGAGAATTAAAATACTGCAGAATTCATTATTCCCTGGAAACATGGCAGTCTTTTTAGGATTTTCGGAAGCTTTGACAAATATAAGCTACAAATTAGTACCTTTTTTTCTTTGATTTCATTTTACCTTCGCATTCCAACCTCATAGCTTTCCACACCTATCCCTCTCATGCCACACATTAGTTAAACAGATGAAATCAGATTAAACATAAGTTATTCAAACAGATATGCAAAGAGCTACATATATAAAAGATTTTCAACATTCTTTTTCCCTTTAGAGTCAGAGTAGGAGGAGGAGGAAAGGAGGCTGGTGCTTCCAGAATCTACAGTTATCTCTGCAAAGGCCCACAGAAAGAGCATGCTGAAGCAAAAGCACTTCCTGAAAGCAAAGCACTGGTGAGATTAGATAAACTTTAATGTTCAGCCTATTAAGTACACTAAGATTCAAACATAATCATTGTATATATGTATAAAGTACTTGGAATCATTTTAAGGATGAGACCTAAAAATTCCAGTATCTGTCTGACTCTTTAATCATTACACACATCAGCCAAGTTTCAAAAGTGAGGCACAAGGAAATTGGTGACTAATTCAGCAAACTCCAGACTTCTGAGTCTCAGATATCTATCCAGACACACCAGCCTGCCTCATCTTTATGACAAGGCATTAACTGCTACTTCTCAGCATGACCAGTTGGAAATTAGTAGCATGGTTGTGTCCAGAGGTTTTATGACTGAAGTACAGAACTGGGTGGTTGTTGTTGTTCTTGTTATTTTCACTTATTTCTTGTATAGCAAAATAATATGTGGATGAAGAGCTTTCCAGAGTAATGTGGGCTTCCAGAGAAAGGAAGCCACCACCTGAGACAGTTCTTAGTCATATTATCCCCAACAAAGATTTAAGGACACAAATACGCTTGTGATAGCTCACAGAATAGAATAGAACAGGAAAAAGCATACATATAACTTGGCAAAGATCCACTTGCCAATATATATTAGCATTTAAGAAATGCTTCCTATTGTTTTGGTTACATTTCTCTCCCCAACACCCAAAGTTAAGGAAGGAAAGATTTAATTAGCTCACAGTTTGTGGAGGTTTCAGTCCATAAAACTGCTCCAAAGCAGAGTGGAATGGCACCAACCCAATGGTTTAAAGCAGCAGAAGACAGCAAAAGCAGAAAGGGAAAAACAAGCTTCTTCCCCTCCCTTATTTTGTATGGTGGGTATCCGCCCACATTATCTTCCTTCTACAAACTCAGGATGTTTACAAAGTAAGGACCCTGGCACCCTGTTGATTTAAACTTCTAACCTTCTCAAGTTGACACAATGCATCAGCCATTACACCTGCCATGAAGGCTTTATATCAGGGTTCCTGTCAGGGTTACACATCCTCTAGGTTCAGAATCAAATTATTTATAGCACAGATGAAAATTTCAAAATACAAGGAGAAATACTGTATTACATTCTCTGAAGAAGCACATGTGAGAATTAGCTTTAATTGCCAACCTTATTGGTTCAGGAGATTCTAAAGATTAGTAAAGTATACCTCGAGGTTCGTCTGGGTTGATAATGAGAGTAGAACATTGGGGGTGAATCTGATCCCTGGGCCCCATTTCTCTGGCTCTAGCCCTTTCTTTCTGCTTCTGCTTGCCGTGAAGTACAGAGGTTTCCTCTGCCATGTCCTTCTCCCATGATCTGTCTTGAAGCAAGCAGACCATAAGCTGAAATCTCCGAAATTGTGAACCAAGAGAATACTTTCCTCTTTTGAGTTGTTCATGTTATTTTTTAAAGTAACACTAATCTATAAGTTTTGTCATTTCTTAAGATTTAAAGGTTTTCTGGGGAAAGCTGAGTGCAGTCATGTTGACTCTAAAAGTTGGTACAGAATCAAGGTTACACCCTAGGAGAGGTCAAGGCCTGGCAGACAGGCACACCCTGCTCCTGGAGTCAGGAAAGTACACATCAGTCTCCAGCATAGCAGAACCAGATAGATTGAACATTGCCATTGATAGTACAGCTGCCATCGTCCAGTGAGAAATCTGATTAATGTTACTAATCACATTTAGTGGTCTCACGGTCACTAAAACTGACTGCTGATTACTGAACTGCATTAGGCTACACAGTAAGATTAACTGCGCACTATAGTTGTAGCAAAAGTGATCCAAAGCCTGTTGCAAACTCTTTTGGAGACTATCCAATTAAATTGAAGCCAATACTGCCTGCCTGTATATGACACACCACACATACTGCAGTATTGTTTATGTTCCAGAAGGGAGGAGTGTTTATTAGATTGCACAGCTATGTCCTCATAGTGTTAACTTGTTCTCCCTAGGAAGGAATTACATATTTTTAGTTAGTGAATAAGGGGGTGGAAATGTTTTTATTCTGAGGAAAAATAAACAAACAAGCAAACTCATGACCTTGACCTATACAACCTCACTGACAACTCCCCCATGCTGGCTCCAACTAAGCTAACCAGCCCGTAAGAGGGCAAAGTCATTAGGACAGTCCCAGAGAGTAGCTGGCCAACTCCCTGGAGTATTTGCCACAGGTGTGTTTTTAACCCAACAGGTCATAGCTGGAAGCCCTGGTACATAACGATTCTTATCAGGGCCTAGCTCTTCTCCTTTGAAATCATCCTTCGTGTGTTACCACAGTCTAAGACTCAAAGCCTCTTGTTCCATTAGTCCTAGACTCAGTGACACATGGGTGTTCTGATGTTTTCCATGCAGCAGGATTAATATGCAAATAAATAAAATTTTAGAATGCAATTAATAGGGTGGCTGGTGATAACTACATGAGAAGAAAGAGAGAGGAAAAGGATGTGGGAGAACAGAGTGAGGTGGGACATCCATCTTGTCACAGAAATAGACAGCAATGGCTGAGAATATTGAAGGAAATACTGAAAATCAATTTTAAGTGTTTCCTACATGGAAAATCAAAAGTAGGACATTTCATACATCACTACTGGCCTGATTCTTTCATTTCTTGCCTGTCATTTTGACTTCGTGTTTTTTCCCCTTTTTGTCAGGTGGTTTTCTTTTTGACAGAAGTGGAAAAGAAAGCCAACTAGAAGAATTTCAGTCCCTAATTTCTCTGTAGGACTTTCCTAAGGTATGGTGCCCTGGCTCCCCTAGATCCAGTCCAGCACAAGAGATTCTTAGAAAATGGACTCTCCCTGAATTTTTGGGTCAAGTCTGAACTTCTTGCAACACAGAGGCTAGCGTTATAGTGATTTGAATACCAAAAATACACAAAATTTAGCACCAGGCTGCTGAACTTTGAAATGTCTGAATTCTAACAATTATAAAGCTCCCCTTCTCAAGGATTAAGAGTCAACCTACAGGAAGGCAACAAATGCCCAAAAACTGACTTATACATAACCACTTATCCCAGGTGTTCCAAGCCCTCCTCTTATAACTCAGTTCTTCTCAAAGCCAGTAACTAACGGCTCAATACCAGGAATGGTGGGGACATCCATGACCTGTTGCATTGCCAAACTGGGATACAAATGGTCCATTTTCACAGTCTCATAATACGCTGATTATTTGGTTACTTGATTACTGCACTTGCCTACCTTTAGCTGAGCCTGATCCTAAGAGATAATAAATCATTTTAATCAGTATTAATCCTTAAAGAGTTTATTAGAGGAAAATATGAAGACCATTACACATAAGCTAAAAATAAACAATACCATAGTCAATGCCTTAGGACTACAGCACAGAGACAAAGGAAATTATAAAGTGGGAGTGGACAAGTAAGCCGGTGAAGGTCAGATCAGGGGAAAAACATGAGCCATCTATTGCCGTTCTCTGTGCTTAACTTCTGTGTATGCATCGCCCTTAATCCGTGAGTGCACATCCCTTCACTATGTGCAGTTGTATTTGCACTGTGGAATGCTTCAATTCATGCACCCTCATTTCTTTGCCAATAATTCAATATTAAGTTGATGTCTCTACATAGTGGTAATGGCGAAATTACAGAATTATAATATGAGGCAAAAAAAATGGGTCATCTCTTGTCCTAAGGTATAGAGATGGCAAAATTGTCAGAGACAACTCTAACTATTCTATTCCCAGTAAAGTTGGAAACAAGCATATGTAAATAATGACCCAATTAATTCATTTAAATGAATTCACTAATTTAAAATGAATTGTGATCAATTGTTATGAGCAATTTACATTATCTCTAACATTTTCGATATGAATTCTACATAAACTGACTATATATTTAAGTTCCTGCAGAGTGAAGGCAGTGAAAAAGCCATGAAATACAGAACATATAGGAATAAAATGAGAGAAGAGGAAGAAAATGCAATTATGTGTACTTCTTACAAGTTGAGTTTCCAAACTTCAATCTTATCATGTTGGTATAAAATGTCATTGGTTTAATGATACCACTTGTCAAAGACCTGATAAAAAGAAGTTATAGTAGAGCAAATATAAATAAAACTCCCATTTCATTTAGCTAACCACAGCAAAAATTTGCTTAATTGGGTGCCATAATTGAATGTTTCACTGTTTTACTGCCCAGTAAATAAAGGCTGTTTTCAAAAGACAGATAATTGGATGTCAAAAGATGTGCTATCTGTTAGAGTTCAAAGGAAAAAAAAACACTCCCGCTCCAACCCGCCAAAAAATTTCATAGACAAAATCTTGTCTTAAAGGACAATATCTTCTAGGAAGTTTTATAAAGCATGCCCTAGAAATAGGAGTATAAATATGCTAAAGAAAGCTTTTGCAAGTGTATTAAAAATGTTGAATCATAACAATGAATTCAAGGAAAGTAAGTGAGACTTCTGGTAACCAGCGACTTACAGCAAAGTGCTGTAGCTTCATACCCACAGTTCCCTGCCCTCCAAAGTGTCCGGCTTAGCTGAGCCTCCATTACCTATCATGAGTGCATCACTATGAGGGTCAGAGCACAGTGCTGGTCAGACCTTCCTTCTCAGAGATTGTCAGGAAGAAGTCAGCAGCTCCTGGCAAGAAGTATGCCCTATGAAAAAAAAAAAAAAAAAAAAAAAAAAAGAAGTATGCCCTATGAAAGCCATTCGTTCTGAGTTCTGACATCTCAAAATTGAACTCTAATTTCCACACCACATTATCACGAAGTTTTGTGATTCAGATACAGATTGTTATACCCTTTTAATGCTTTTAAAAGTATTAATAATACATTTTACAGTATATGAAGATGATAGTCCTCTTGGAGAGCAGTTACATGTACACAAAACAATTTGTCCCCTTCCCACCTATCTCCCTCCCTCCATCTCTAAATGTCGTTTTCCACATTTTCATTCTCAGTAATAATTTTTAGTTCAAATTCATGATATGTAATTTTTTAAAATTTATTTAAGTGATACCTTTTAGATACACTTTAGATAATGATAACGCTCATCATGTGAGACTTGTACCTGCACATGATACTTCTTGTTTTATCTCTTTATTTTCCTTTGCTCTGCTCCTGTCAATCCCTCTTTCCCTCCATATTTATAAAAACTTTGTTTCCACTTTTTCCCTCTATTCTTCTATTCTTGTCCCTTTCTTCCAACCCCCTTCCCCACCCTTGTTCTCCTTCCCATTTGAACATTATCTTTCCATTTCCCACTATCTATGATACACTTTGGACCCTATTTACACTTTTAGTTTCTCACAGCAGAAAAATAATGCAGCATTTAAATATGTGTTTCCAATTTATTTCACTTAAGAGTATGGGCTCAAGCTGCTTCCATAAAACCAAAAATATCTCAAGATTATCTTTCTTGATTTCAGAATAGTACCCCATCATATTTTAAAAAAATCTTTTTATCCATTTATCAGTTGATAAGCATTGAGGCAGATTGCAAAATTTAGCTATTAAAAATTATGCCACTAAAATCATTGGTGTATATGTATCGCTGTGGTATGATGCTTTAAATTTTTTCAGGAAGATACTGAGAAGGACAATAGCTAGGTCAAACGCAAACTCAAGTTTTATTTTGTTAAGGAATCTGCTCACTGATTTCCAGTGGTTTCAACAGTCTACATGCCCACTAACTGTGGAGAAGTGTTAGCAAGCTCTTTACCCACAGCTCAAGCAGCATTTGTTATTCGTTGTTAATTATTTTTTTTTTTTTTTTGTATTTTAGGGAAGGGTCTGTGGGATGTTCAGGGTCTCACTACTAGATCCAACTCATGGTGGCCTGCCTTTTTACAGCCTCCCAAAAGCTGGGATTAAGAATGCACACCACCATGCCCAGTCTCAACTGCCATCTCAGCATGCCCCGGGGGTGGGGCCGACATGTTGCTTTTCTTCTTTTTTTTTTTTTTTTTTTTTTTTTTTTTTGCAGAACCGGAGGTTGAACTCAAGCTATTGTATTTAGCTATCTCCCCAACTCATTAATTCTTGATCACAGCTATTCTTTCTGGAGTGAGCTGTAATCTCAAAATTGTTTTAACATGCATCTCTCAAATGATGAATGATGTTGAACATTTTGTCATATATTTGTTTACTGTTGCTACACCTTCACCTGAGAACTATTTATTTTAGATATCCATTTATGAATTGAGTCTTAAATTTAGGGATTGTGTTTGAGTTTTTGGGTGGTTTTTTTTTTTTTTTTAGTTCTTTATATATGCAAGGCATTAAGCTATGTGTAAAGAAGCATTGGCAAATATTTTTAACACTGTAAATTGGCTCTTTGCTTCGTTGGGGGGTTTTTGTTGTGCAAAACCTTTTTTTAATTGTATTTACTTAGAAGCATTCAGAATGTCAAGAAAACAATTGTAACTTTTTTTTGCAATTACAGAGTGGTATTCAGTTAACAGAACAACAATTATTTCGTATAAGCTGCATCAGATACAACTGAAGATGAAAAAGCTACAGTCTCTATACATAGCTAATTTGTGCTGTGCAGCAACAAGAACCTGCTCTAAATTTCCCTGCCAATTTTCAGCCCCCATACTGTACCAGGCAAGGTTAGTGGCTGTTGAAAATGCCACCAGGACAGGGCTATCTAAAGACACATTTGGCAGTGTGTTCTTCTCGTATGGCTGCTTGTCATCTGCTGCAGTATTATTCCACATTTCTCCAAGTTTCTTTGTGCCATCACCAAAGAAAAGGCCAGGATGTTCTTTGATTTTTGGGTGATACTCAAAACAGAACAAGATGAAGGCTGAAGGAGGCCTCTTGGGCGCATTGGGATCCTTGAACTTCTTTTTTGTTTCTCCTTTAGGAGGAATCTAAGTTTTCATTTCTCTTTCATAACAAGCCTTGTCCACTTTTGCCATATCTTCAAATTTTCCTTTTTCTTTAGCAGACATGGTCTTCCACCTCTCTGAACACTTCTTAGAAAACTCTGAGAAGTTAATAGAAGCATCTCAGTGCATGCTCTTGTGCTCCTCTTAGCAAGTTTGCACAAAGAATGCACATGATGACATCTTGTCTCTTGGCTTCTTAGGCTCTCCTTTGCCCATGTTTGTTCGTTTTCCTCAGTGAAGTACAGAGTTGCCCAGGTTCTGTCCAGCTCTCACTTGTCCCAGCGCTGTCTCTATGGAGCTCAATGTACTGCCAAAACCTTTTTAATAAAATGAGTCCCCAGTTGTTTTTGTAATAGTTCCTGTATGATTTGAGTCTCATTCAGTGAGTCTTTGTTTACACCAATATGTTCAAGATTCTACCTATTTTATCTTCTCGTAGATTTAGAGTAGCCATTTTAATATTCATATTTTGAGCCATTTTGATTTTAGTTTAGTACAAGTTGAAAGATATGTATGTATTTTTTTATGTGCAAAGCCAGTTTTTCAGCACCATTTATTAAAGAGACCACCACTTTTCCAACGATTATGTTTAACTCTGTTTTCAAAGATAAGGCGGATGAGTGTGTTTTGAGTTGCTTTTGCATCTTCTAATCTGTTCCGTTGATCCTTGGATCTGCCTTTTTGGCAGTACCATGCTGTTATCACTGTAACTTTGTAGTATAATTTCAAGTCAGAGATTTTGATGATCCCTGCCTTGCCTTTGTTACTCAAAATTGCATTTAGTATTCCAGGTCTCTTCTGCTTTCAACTGCATATTAGGATTGTTTTCTTTAAATCTGTGAGATGCTATTGGTATATTTTTGGATCACATCAAATCTGTACAATAATTTTGGAAGTATGTCCATCTTCACTCTATCGGCTCTTCCTACTCAAGATCAAAGGACATCTCTCCATTTTCTGATATATTTTCTATCTCCTTTTTGAGAGTACTGTAATTTTCAATGTAAAGGTTTTTGTTTCCTTCATTAGATTAATTCCTAGGGATTCCATTTTGAGGATGGTATTGTGAAAGTATTTCCATAATTTCTTTCTCAGTGAGTTTATTATGTATGTACCAAAATTCTATTGATTTTTATGTGTTGACTTTATATGCACTTACGCTGCTGAACTGTCTTGTTGAATCTGGATGTCTTTTGGTGAAGTTTTGGGGGATCTTCCATGTAGATTATCATGCTATCCACAAATAGTAATAGTTTAACTTCTTCTTTTTCTATCCTTATTCTTTTCTTACATTTTGTCCAATTCTTATGGATAATATTTTCAGAACTGTGATGAATAAGAGTGGTATTATTTAACTTGTCTTGCTCCTGATTTTATAGTCAAAGTTTTTAGTTTTTGTCCACTTAGTATGATGTTGGTCATTAACTTTGTATGATGTTGGTCATAAAGGTCATTTATTACAATTTTCTGTAGGGCTTTTATCATGAATTGGTGCTGGACTTTGTCAATTTTTTCACATGTATTGAGAAGAATATATAGTTTTTGTCCTGGCTGCATTCATATGGCATATTACATGTATTGATTTGTGTATGTTCAACCATCTTTGCATCCCTGGGATGCATCCGACTTGGTCATGATGTACAGTCTTCTTAATGATTTGCTGCATTCTGTTTGCCAGTATCTTGTTGAGGTTTTTGCATCTATGTTTGTTAGAGAGATAGAGATGTATCTTTTTTGGTCAGTAATTCCCTCCTCTTGTTGGGTCCTTTTTTTGGTATCAAGGCAATGCTTGCATACAGGAATGATTGTGGAAGTATTGCTCCCTTTTCAATTTGATTATACAGTTTGAGAATTAGAAGCATTAAGTCTTCTATAAATGTCTTGTAGAATTCAGCGGTAAATCCTTTGGGATCTGGGTTTTGTTTTGTTGGTAGGTTTTTGATTACATCTTCAATTTCATTGACTTATAATGGTTTATGTCCATTTTCATATACCTTCTTGATTCAACTGGGGTAATTAATGAGTATCTAGGTGTTTGTCCATTTCTTCTAAAATTTTCATCTTATAAGAATATATTTTCTCAAAGTTAATACTGATGATCTAAATTTCTGCAGGATATTGTGATTTCACCCTTTTCATTTCTAATTGTATGGTTTGTCTTATTTCTTTTTTTTATAAGATTAGCTAAGGGTTTGTTGATTTTATTTAGTCTTTTAAAGAGCCAGCTCTTCAATTCATTGAATCTTTTTATTATTTTTGTCTCAATTGCATTAATTTCTGCTCTGATATTTACAATTTTCCCTCTCATATGTGCTTTAGGATTTTTTTTTTTTCAGAACCGGGAATTGAACTCAGGCCTTTGCGCTTGCCAGGCAAGCTCTTACTCTACTGAGCTATCTCCCCGGCCCCTTGTGCTTTAGGATTGATTTCCTATTCTTTTTCTAGAAGCTTGAAGTTCAATACTTGGTAGTTTATTTGAACTTGCTCTTTTATTCTGATATGAAAATTCACTGCTACTACTTAGGGCAGGCCAAACCTGACCTGAGGTCATTCGGAGCCAAAAAAAATTCACAGTACTACTTTCATTGTGTCCAATAAAATCCAGTATGTTGTATTGCATTATTGTTTACTTGTAAAAATTCTCTAATTTATTCTTTACTTTAATGTGTGATCCATGAGTTGTTCAGGAGGGTGTTATTTAATTCCCATTGCTTATGAAGATTTTTGTGATTTCTTTTGCTATTAATGTGCAATTTCATTGCAACATGTTCTGGTAATATACATGCATGAAGAAATTTCAATTCCTTCACATCCACTTAAATATACTCTATGAACATTCTAGTGTATGTTCTGTCTTGGAGAATGTCCCACACACAGCTTATAAAAATTTGTTTTCTGATGCTGTGGGGTGGAATACTCTGTAGACATTTACTAAGCCCATTTGTTCAAAATTTTGTTCTGTTCTAATGGTTAATGGCTGATTTTTTTGTCTAGTTCATCTGTCTACATGTGACAGAGTGATATTGAGGTCCCTCATTAGAATTATCTTAGTGCTTATTTGATTTTTTATGTCCATTAATTTTTTTTAGAATAGCTACCCTTGGGGGCCTGCCCCTTAGCTCAGTTCTTCAAGTGGCTGCTTCAACAAATCAGTCAGGCTCAGGTTGCTGTGGTTCGATCCCTACAACTCAAGCAGGCCAAACCTACCTTGAGGTCATTCGGAGACAAAAAAAAAAAAAAAAAAGCTACCCTTGCTTGGCTCTGTGTTTCTGTCCATGGTATATTGTTTTCCATCTTTGACTTTCAATCTATGAATTATTTTTTAATTAAATTCATATGTTGTACGCAGCATATCTTGGGACCTAGCATCTTGATCCATTCTACCAGTCTATTTCTTTTGATGCTGCTTGGTAACATGTATTGACTTGTCCTAGTTACATTATTTTTCTATTGTTGATTATTTTTCCCTCTCTGTTTAATTACTTGCTTTGCCGGGTACATTTATTCTGTTGGGGTTCATGACATTATGGTCCTGCTTATGTCTTTGTAGCATGCCTTTCAGACTATTTTGGAGTACTGGCTTGGTGGTTATGAATTTCTTCAGGTATTCTCTATTATGGAAGTATCTCATTTCTTCATACATTTTGAAAGACAGTTTTGTGGGGTACATCAATCTGGGTTGGAAGTTGTTTTCTTTTAGAGCATAAAAAGCTTTACTCCAAGCTCTCCTTGGCTTGAGAGTTTGTGTTGAGAAGTCCACCGTTATTTTGATGGGCTTACCTTTTATAAGTGAATTTTTTCTTCTAACAGTTTTTAATATTCTATTCATGTATTGCACTTCTGTAGTCTTGACAATAGTCAATATGATATGTTGTAGTTATTTTTAACATGGCTAATCAGAGTTCTATATTCCTCACCTATCTATATGTCAAGATTTTATCCCTTCCTGCAAAATTTTCTTTCATTACTTCTGTGAATGGTTTTTGTGTGTGTCTGTGTTCTGTGCACTATCTCATGCTTTTATGTTGACTCCAATCAGTCTTGCTTTATTTCACTTTGAATCATAAAGCAGCTGGGCAATTAGTTCTTCTTAGTCCCATGTTATTTTTAAGAAATCTTTCTTTTCATAATGGCTAACTAAAATCCTATCTTCTATAGCTTATGTTCTGTCCTCATATTGACTCGTTCTGCTATGTATACTTTGAATTTTTAATCTTCTTGGTATCTGTTTGGTTTATTTCATGGATTCCATTTCTTTCCTGTGTGGGGCACTTATAAATTTCATCATTGTCCTAAGCTCTTCTATATTTTTTATCTGTATGTGCTCTAGAGTTCTAACAATGTCTTTCATTATGGTCACCATTTCTGTAGTTATCTGAGAAACTATTATTACTAAGAACCCATAGAAAATGACCACTTTTCAGAGATGTCTTCAGGTAAATGTGGCTGTTAGTTTTTAGTCTGCTCAAGATCTACCTCTTCAATTTATTGGAGCTGAAAATTTGCTGCCTATTTGTCCGACCGTCTGGTTCTCTGGCACTGACCTACAGTATTGCTTATGACACTTGCCATGCCAGAAAGAACAACGGATTAGAGTTATGTCACTTTGGTTAAAGTGATACAATCAGCAATAATAGTAGCACCAAACACAGCCTAGAAAATGACCAATTGTAGTAACTGGTAATTTTCAACCTCCAACTGTATGAACCATATTTGTGGTTATGTAACAAATTCTTAAAAAACAAGGAAATTGTACACAGTAAATATCCCAGCACTATGGCAGTTCCACCTTCAGGGGAGAAAAGGTGAAAGAGGTTGGGGAAAATAGAGAAATAGAACAAGAGCGATTGCAAGCAAAGATGTATGACAAAGGAAGATTATGTGAGCTTTGGTAAACTTGTGAAATAGACTGGAGGGCAAGAGGGAAGGAAGAAATAAAACAACAGAAAAAAACAACAACAAGAGATCTAGAATCAATGTTTACATTCATATTAACATAAAAACAAACAGCTGAGAAAAAAAGAAAAAAAATGTCCACTTCAAGGTATATTGCCGATGTCACTGATGGACAGAGTTCCAGAACCATGTTCATTAATCCCAGCAAGCCAGCCATGGGTTTATACCATAGTGGTGGATAATCCCAGCAAGACTGCACCTTTAACTTCTCTGAAGTACAGGTTGGCTTCTGGCTGAGATTGGAACCCAATTTGTTGAGCCAGCCGAAATCTCTGCCTCCTATAGCCTGAATTTGGTTTACTAGTGACTTGAACTCAGCACTTGACTTCTTGCTGGCTGGAACTTGGTTCTACCCCACCCTGGCACAGGGAGCTGTCCTGAAGCTGCTCTGAATTTTGAGCTCAGTTGGATCCTCTCCAAGATGGCTACAGGCCAGTTTTCCTCTTCTGGGGGGATACATATGAACCCGAATAACTTACCAGCTACTGCTGCCTACTGTATCCACTGCTCTGCTGTTCTGGTTCATGTCTCTGCAGATGCCTCTGAGGTCAGCTGCAGGTTCCAGCCACTTGTCCCATGCAGCGGGTCAAGCCCAGGGAGAAAGTGCTTGCCATCTCCTGTGTTGAAAGCTCTCCCTTCACCACTCTCCCCAAGGGCTTCTGTTCTTCTTTTACATCTTTTCTGGGTCCTGGGAACACACTTCTCTACTTCTTCTCTTCCTGTGTGGCTATATCCCAATGTCTAGAAACCAAATCTCAAAGGGGCTGCTTCTCTACTGTTTGTTATGCTGCCATCTTCCTGAAAATCATCTTATTACGTATAATGCTTACATTCATTGTATTTGGTGCTGTATATGGTACATTGTAAATCTTCTTACGTCCCCTATCCCTCTCCTCTCCACTAACATTCAGCTTCTTGGCTCACTTCTTGCTTGCAAAATATCTGCCTCTTGGTTTCTTTGTTTGTCCTTTATTTTGCTCTTTGTAAATTACTTTATTCACATGATAGATACTATATAGTATATCTGATATTTTTAGCTTGAAATTATATTTTTCACTGGGGATAGAGCACAGTGGCATAAACACCTTCCTGGCAAGTACAAGGTCCTGAGTTCAATCCCCATTACAAAATTAATTAACTAATTAAAATTATATTTTTCAAGTTCATTTATTTATACCTTTTTCTTTTTATTTTTCTTCCCCACCACTCACCCAATACAAGTGGACATTTGAAGGCTATATCCAGCTTTCTATCATACTAAGACACTCCATCTTTTATAGCTACGTGCTGCTGATTTGACTGCTTAGCAGGCACCTTGTCTTACTTTAGGATTTGATGAGAACTGGTTAAAAGAGAAAGTTATTATACCTCTGGGATAAAACTTTTATTTTCCCATCAAGTTTTCCTGAACACTGGGTTAGCTTAGTTTCAGGGACACTAAAGATGATACTGTGACACACCCCAGGGATGCTCTATTCAACATGGCATGTCTGTGCTTGGGGCTAGTGCCCTGAGCCTGGAGTAAGGACCATCTCGTTGTGGGGTCTGGGATGCAGGTGGTGTAAAATGTAATTGCTGACCAACAAATGAAGTGTATCATTCATCATTATTTCCTCTAAATCTCAATTCCAGTTCTCATGGCGAATTTCTACTAGAAGTATTGGAAGTATTTCTATTAGAAATGTTCATTTTTTTCTCTCTAGTTCTTTCTCTAGAGAAATTTCAAAACACAAAATAAATTTTGTAATCTTAATGCATAATAGTAAAGTTAAATTTGTTTTGTAATGCAGATGTGCTAGAGCTCAAAAAACAACTTCTTAATATTAGATATCAGTTGACTCTCATTTCTCAGTACCCCAGAAAACAAAAACTGTTTTAAGAAGATCTGAAATAAATGATTAGGTAATAGAAACATGATAAGCTAATGAGAGTCTGTGTGTGCTGTCTCACAAGGAAATCCTGCCCTCTTGCACTTGCCCTTATTACCTGGACAATTGGCCACCAAGCTCAAGGAGATAAAGCCAGTCAGTTCACCAAAGTAATGACACTAATACAAAAGCTCTAGTGACCAATCCTTCACATCTACTGGTGTTCATGGGTCTCATCCTGGAAAAAAAGGCTTTTGAAAGGAACGAGAAACAGTAATACACAGGGAAAAAAATAATGCAGAGTAAGGATAAATGTCACTAACACTGCTCAAATTTTGCAAACCTTCACTAAGCCCAGGAGTATTTCTGTAGGGTAAATTCAAGTTTGAAAATTGCATTACCACCCTTAACTATTTCTTACCACCTCAGAACTAAAGACAGGAAGTTGAATTTACCAGGCACAAACCCTACAAGACTGAAGAAAGGAGAGGAGGAGAGAGGAGCGGAGAAGGGAGGGGAGAGGAGCAGAGAAGAGGAGAAGAGAGAAGAGAGGAGGGAGTCTTTTGCTTCCAGAGACCAGAACGAGCAGTTACTCTGCTGAGAGCTAAGAATCATTCTGAAAACAAAACCTGTCTCAGAATTGTTCTTCCTAATGGAAGAAATATTGCTGAACCTGCATTCATTGTTTCTATGTGAGCCTGAACTGTTTTTTTTTTCTCTACTAAAAAGAAAAAAAGTACAAAAGTAATGGTTGTAAACTATTAATTATTGCTTTTAATAGTCATGATCTCAGAGAATTTGATCATTAGCATAGTTAATGACCAGTTTGTGAGTGTGTGAACTTCTCTCAGCTCTGTTCTGGGATGCACAATTAGCAAGGCAGTCATTTAATACCAGTAATGACTAATTATTCCAGGATTAAAGGCTTAAATATAAATAAAAATGAGATTGAAACTCTTTAAATTAATGGGTTCATGTGTCTTCTCCTCACTGTATATGTGCTGTATATTATATTCTTATGAACGGTGTTATTTCTAGAGTGGATTCAGCTGTTTCCAAGTGGGATTTAATTTACGTCTGCAACAGATGTTTAATCCACCATATATTGGCCATTGTTTTACAAGTCCCTCTTCTTAATGGAATTTCCTTAACTCCCATATTCCTTGGGTGCTTGGGGAGGCATTTTTGATATAGTCAAGACTGTATTTTACTTATTTTTTTTTTTTTGCTTTAGCTTTCCCTTTATTCCTTGCTTTGCCAGCTCCAGGACCACATAGACCCAGACATCTTTGTTGCATTATCAGTATCATTATTGTCAACTAATATTGATTCCACATAAGCCTAGTCCCTGACTGTCTCCACAGAACAGTATATTACCTTCAGGTAGAATGTTATTACTTCAAAATGACTTTCAGTCCAGTGACATAAATGTGAATTCATCTGTCTCCCCTGATCAGCAAAGGGGAGCTGAGATGAAAGTACCAGGCTTTATATTAGCCCCATTTTTAAACAAGGAGGCCAAAGCAAGGAGAAGTCATATGCACTGCCTGAAACCCTGCAGTGGAGGGCTTGGGTCAGAGTTGGGAGGCGATGGGACAGTTCTGGAGCCCCGGGCTGCCCTCAAGCCACCTGGTTCCTTTCCTGACTCTGGCAAACTAGAAATACATGAAAACAGTGAGGACTCCTTACTTTTACACTGTGATTTCCTCAGGAGGGAAATGGAAGTTTTATAAACTTGATAACCTCCAAGGTTCCTAAATTCTGGACTCTTTAGTCACAGATCTGGCTGGTGATACACAACGAGGCAGTTTAATTAAAAATCATAATGGAGCTCAGTGGTGTGAAAGCACTGCATTATGGTGAGCTGAGCTGGTTGAGGACAGGTTTGCAGGGAGTGGGTTCTGAGGAGCAGAGAATGGCATTTTTAACAAAAAGGATATTAGGCCTGCTGGGGACCAGGACAAATCTATGAAAGGTAAGAGATTATACAAGAGCACAGCAAAAAGACTCAAATTAAATTTTACCTTAAATAACACTACTTGGAAGGCTTAGAAAGAAAAGAAGGATCAGTAGTTGTTTCTTTAATATTCTGTGGCATTTCTGTCCTACATTCTGGTTTCAGAGAAAGTCTTCATGGGTATTTCTCATCTCCTGTCTTTCTCTCTGGGAGAATTTCCACAGGAAAGCCCAGAGTTCTTAGCCCTCAGTCCTTAATGCCAAACTGAATCATGTGGGTGAAAACCTGTATCTTTTGAAGATTCCACACACTCTCACACTCTGTCCATCAGAAACACATGTGGGCACACACACACACAGACACACACATTTTTTGTTGTTTTCAGTCTTCTTTTTTTTTTTTCAGGGATATTAAGGACCAAACCACACAACCAGAGTAAAAGTTAACCTTAGGTGTTAGATTGTCACACAGGTAAACCAGGTCAAGAAAATTACTGATAAATGGGGGCTGTGACAATAACCATGGTTGCTCTTCCTGAGCCTGTTGTCCAACACTTCTTGTGTGTTATTCAGGGAATAGTAACAAATTATTTCTCATTGTGGAACTCATCTTGATCACTTATATTAGGCTTAGGCATGATGACACCATGCAAAATCACTAGTGTTCCGTGCTTCTCTAACATCCTTTTCATCCCAGTCTTACTTAGTAAGCATAAGGATCTTTAGGATTGATAGCATTAGGGTCACAATGTCAAATTTATGGATGAAAGTTTCTAAGATGAGGAGAAATGCTGTTATGATTTGAACACAATATCCCCTCAAGAATTTATGTTGAAAATGTAACGTTCATTGCAGCATTAAGCAGTGGGGTCTTGTGGGAAGCATCAGTGACGTTATAAAAGAGGCTCCAGAGAAAATTTGTCACCTTTTGTCCTTCTACTTTCTACTATGTGAGAATTCACAGTGGGATGACAACATTCAGAACAAAACCTGGCCAAAAACTGCCCCAATGCAGGCTGCCCCAATCTGAGGCTTTCCAGCCTACAGAACTGTGAGAAAAATTATGCTCTTTATAATTTCCCAATCTGTGCTTCTCTGCGATAGCAGAACAACAGTTAGGCTTATAATAACTTAAATCCTCATATTCTCCTGCTGCCTCAATATCCCCATGAACAGGTGCACCAGTATAAGGCTACCTTTGCCCTCAAGCTCCTCTTCTCCTGAATAAAACTCACTCATGCCTTTGTATACCGCTCTCTGGCCTGCAGCAAAGACACAGAGGTCCAGGAGTCCTGGGTGTCTCTGTACCTCCCATTGTCCGGTGGAGCCTGCTCCCTTAGCGCCACACATGTGATCCACCCTCAGCGAGCAATGACTGCGTCTCGCTAAGGCCTGTGACAATAACTGTGATTGCTCTTCCTGAGCCTGTTGTCCAACACTTCTTGTGCAGCACATGGCTGACCATCTTCCACAGCAAGAGCAGACCTACGCAAACGCACGCTTCTCAGCACTGACACAGCTGCAACCCGGCCCAAGGGCTGAGTGTTATGTATTAAACTTACAAGAAGTAAAAATAGAACTTCACTTTGTACTTTTGCTGAGCTGAAAGTAATTTTTAAATGAGTTTCTCATGGGGCAATTCTGACTTCGCCTAACTAAAACTATGATATTTTACACTTGTTGAATGAGAATAAAGCTGAATTATTGTAACATTGTTGAATCTTAATTCAAAGGAATCTATTTTTGTAGTAATTTACTTTATTGTTATGACTATATTTATAGTGTTGGTCCTTATCCTTCCCATGGTAGTCCTGGTCATGCTTTGTGACTTGAGACTGGTTATAGAACTAGAGATTTAAAAAGGGAGAGGAAAAAGGCAAAAAGATAAATAACAAACAGAAAATACTGCTGCAATTTATAGGGAAATAATTATTGTTCTTGACACATTATTATTTTCTCTAGTAGAGGAAATACCCAAAACCTCATAAAAGAAGATTAGCCAATGAAACAATAAAACAAACAATAGCTACTGAAACAACAAAAGAACCTTGAATGTCCCTTAGCCATCTGAAAAGATGCTCAGCCTTGCTGATAAGAGAGGGCGTGCCAACTAAAACCCTGTGGCGCAGCCATCCCTCACCTACTAGATCAGTAGAAGCCCAAAGACCTCACATTCTGCATGTGGACTAGAAGTAATCACATTCCTACATAATCAGGAAAATAGCACGACCGTGACCAATGGGAATTTGAAAGAATGCGGCCTTAGCTTTCAACCCAGAAATTCTAATTCTGAGAATACATTCCAAAACTCATCAGCAAAAATACATATAAACATGTATTCATTTCTAGACTATGTGTAATAATGTGTAACTAAGAACTAGAGAGAGGCACATGTTTAACCAGGTGTGATTAAACTCTGGAATGGATTGTTGTCTGCATACGGAAAGGCATGAAGAATATCTCCACATAATTCTATGGTGTTATATTGAGAAAATATTGTAAATGAAGAAAACAGAGTGTTTGGGCCAAGATATAAATATCTGTCTTATTCTAGATTACACATGTAATAAATTACCTAGGCACCATTTAAAATTCCTTAACATTAAAAGGTTGCTACTTATTTTAAAAATTAGGTGGTAGAAGTCACACTGCTTTAAGTATATCTTACTTCCCTGATTTGGTTTTGGAACCTTGTAAATATTCTCTATATTAACACAGAATGTTAAATTTTTACAAAATAATCCCTGAAACTTAAAAATATATTTAAACTAATGAAACAAAATACCTATTCAGTTGTTAGCATACTAACATAGAGAAATGTTCCAAGACACTTATATTTTGACCATATGTGCCAACTGAGATATACCCTAAAGGTAAAGTCTACCATAACATAAAAATCTTAAACAGGGTGAAGCTAAGGATTCTTAGAATGGAGAAAGTCAAACTACAAATGTGAAATGGAATAATTTATATAAAACCCCAACATCACTGAATTTGAATTGTTGCATTTTATATTTTAAAAATATTTCCAGCTCTGTCTGTCCTCAGAAAAGGCCAAAACCAATAGCAAACCTTGCACAATGAACATGTCCAACACCCAGATAATGTGCTCTAAATATTATTTTGTACTAAGCAAGACAAAGAACCCCAGGGTAAAGTGCTGATGTTAGCCCTGGGGCAAGCGATGGACCGGACAGACCCAGAACACCACCTCTCACCAAATTTACCAATAATATGATCAGGGGCCGGGGAGACGGCTCAGTGGAATAAGCGCCTCCCTGGCAAACGCAAGGGCCTGAGTTCAATCCCCGGTTCC
>NW_004524579.1:19030844-19061993 GCF_000260255.1 Octodon degus | reverse complement strand
AAATATTTTTTGGAGATGAAATTATTTCATTTTTCCTTTTGTGAACATATTTTTAACTTGGTCCACACAACTCTCTACATCAGTAGCACATGTATTCGATCTGAGATGTAAAGAGACAAAGCGGGTCCTTACGTTAGGCATAGGAGTATCGTTCAATAGTAATAATTATAATAATTATAATAATATCAAAGATATACAGTATACTGTTGAGAGGACATTGGAACCACCAAAGTAGTTTCTCAGTGACAAACAAAATTTGATTATTGATAAGGAAAATAATTAGAAAGGATTAAAACAGCTCCAGGTTTAAATAAATGAGTTCATAATTACAAATTTTAAAGAAACTAATTAGATGATAGTAAAGAGTTGAAATATTATTTTCAAAGTGGAAAATGAAAGAAAAGTTTTAAATATCTACTGTACAATTCCTGTACAAAGTCAACTAATAAACTACCACATAATTAAAAAGAAAAAGTTCTTTTACAGAAGTGCCCTCATGAGTGAAATTAGAACATATTACATTATTGAACTGATGAACCAGGAAAATCAGCACTGCTGACCTCTGATTTATGAAAAAAGAGATGTCCGAAAAGTAAACGCTTGGTGATAGAGGGAAGCGTCACCATCTATGGGCTTAGCTGGCAAAAACAAGTTGACCCTGTGCATAGCCACAGCTTCCGACCTCAAAACTGACTTTAGGAAATTCTGAGGAAGGGGAAGATGAAAATGACGCCACATGACCATAATCAGCGAAACATGATTGTGGAAATATGGGACAAGTAAGGTAGTTTCTCTTGCAAATAATATGCAAAGGGCATAAGAAGGTGACTAAATTCTGTAAGTGAAGACGCAGTCACATACTGAGCATGGGTGGTGGTGTGCACTTGTCGTGCCAGCGCTGGGGGACATGGGGGCAGGAAGAGGGCAGTGCAAGCCCCACCCGGCAGCACAGCAACTTGGAGACGCCCCGGCTCATAACTGCGGACAAACGCGGAGAAGAAGCCTGGTGCTCACAGCCTTGGTTCAGTTACCAAAACAAGAAAGACACAGCCAGAGTGAGAAAGACAAAGAAAAAGAGAGAGACTCGTATAATTTAACTATGAATGAGAATTCAAGGGTTTCATTTGAATTTTCATTCAGAAAAAGAAAAATAAATTCAAATTTTAAAACATAATGCAAATCATTTTAAACAGTGATATTATGAAACTGTTAGATATTTAAGTCTTCACTAAATAGTTTTTAAATATGTTAAAAATTATTTTAAATTCACTATTTAAAAATAATAGTATGTGTGGGGCTGGTGAGATGGCTCAGTGATCTAAAGCACCTACTTAGAACAAGCTAAGCTAAGCAAAAAGGACAGCGACCCGCGGTTCAATCCCCAGCACCACATGCCAGCCAGCCCGCCCCCTGGTGGGCTGAGCTGGCCACACACACACACACACACACACACACACACAATAAATAAATAAATAAATAAAAATATTTAAATAAAAAAATAAAAATAATAGTATGTGTATGCTTTTCCTTCCTTCCTTTATTTATTTATTTGGTTGTTTGTTTGTTTGGTACAGGGTCTCTCTATGCAGCTCAGACCTGTAGTGATCCTCCTGACTCAGCCTCCCAGAACTGGGATTACAGGCATGTGCCACCATGCCCAGTTTTGGTGGTGGGCTCAACATGGGGCTGACAGGGGTATACGGTACCAGGGATCAAACCCCAGTCCTTGCACTTGCCAGGCAGGCGCTTAGACTGATGTGCTGTTTCCCGGCCTGCTTATCCTTTCAAAGGTTATTATTTTTTAGAAATGCGTAAATATTTACAATTTCTAAAAGAAACAGACCAGAAAATCGATCAAGCAATATTGTCCATTATCAGTGTATTTGAACCAAGGTGATGTAGGAAAGCTCTCTATACTGTTGTAGTTTGATGTCTATTTCAAACTTCCATATTAAAAGGGGTTTTTTTTGTAATGTGGGAAATTGAGAAGTTTGTCAGTCTTTTGTGGCTAATATAATATCTAGTTTTTTAACATTTTTTCCTATGTCACTGGTCAACCTGTGATTTGTAGTCAAACAGACACAACCTTAGGTGTTTATAAGACAGAAATAGCTGAAATTTACAAACACCTATGCATGACACAGCCAGCCAAAAGGTAGTGGAAACTACCTTTTGTGTATCGCCCCTCAGTTTTGCAAGCACCACAGTGACAACATTCAAAAGCCTTACTCTGTCTGCAAGGGCCGTGGCACTGAGCTAAAGCACCATTCACAATATCCAGTGCGGGTTCTCTGACGCTAGTAATACTGAATTTGAAAGGAAGCCTGAGTCATTTTAAGCTGATTCACAATACCTGCTCATAGTACAGTAAGTGCCTTAAAAAAAAAAAAAAAACTGTGCTGAATAAATGAGTAAAAATGATGTGTTAGGGACTGGGGAGATGGCTTAGTAGGATAAGCGCTTCCCTGGCAAGCACAAGGCCCTGAGTTTGATCCCCGGTTCTGCCCAAATAAATAAATAAATAAATAAGGGCCAGGAAGATGGCTCAGTGGAATAAGTGCTTCCCTGGCAAGTGCAAGGGTCTGAGTTCAATCCCCGGTTCCACAAAAAAAAAAAAAAAAAAAAGATGTGTTAGATGATACAGTGATTAAGAATGTGGAGTTTTTATTTCAGAAATAGTTTGACTCTCAGCCTGTTTCCTGGAGAATGACAACATACATTGCGTAGGGTTATAAGGACAGTATTGCATCCTAACATTTATCTGAGGTGCTAGCAAACTACCACATGTGACACAGTCAACACTTGAAAAATGGCAGTTAAATGTGTGTGTATGTGATAAAATGGGAACAGAAGGAGAATAAGCACTGCACTGTGAAGAACGGTCAAAGATGCTGGAGCTTATGCACTCGGGAAGCAACCGGAATGGTGATCCTCCTAGCTCAGCCTCCCCAGTGCTGGGATTGCAGGTGTACACTACCAGGCCTGGTTGTGGTAGCTAGCACAGAGAGCCCATTGTTCCGGGTTCAGCACAGTATGCAGTACTGGGAATTGAACACGGCTCCTTGCATTGCCAGGCAGGTGCTTGGGCCACAGAGCTCTCTCCCCACCCTTACATATGCTTTTTAAAACAATAAAAGCATACAGTTACCTGTTTACTGTAGACTTTGGGTCTCCTCACTGCAGCTTATACTTTAGTATGTGTTTCTTTCTTGAAAACCTCTAGAGCTTCTGATTTATCCCTTATCCATTAGGTCTTATTTTGCTCTAAATTGCAAGGATTAGAGGCAACTTTGTTTCCAGGGTGTAGTCTTCACTGGAGGGGGTCACTAACAAGAGGGAGTGAGGGGTGAGGTCCTGGATCAGACTATACTTCTGGAGCAAATATTTCTGTACATCCTCAAGATGTTTTTAAGACATGAAGCTTTGACTATTAGTCTACATGAGATTCTTCAATCCAGGTTCACCAAAAGCATCCACTTATTGGGCTCCCATTCTCATTCTCAATCAATTGATGGATGTGTGAAAGTGAAGAGTGTCACTATTTCTTCTTTTCCATAAAAACAAACAAGGTGAAATCATTGTTCTATAAACCTGCCTTTGCCTCTTTCTTCATTGAAAACCATTCTGTCCTTCCTCTCATTACACAAAATGAAGTTTAATGGAAAAAGTAGTAGATCATAGCAAATTCCTAGGACCAAGGGAAGTCTCACTGTTTCAGCTAGTCTGATCTGTGCCCCTGGGCAGGTCATTGGTCAGTCAGGCCTGCTTTGTTTTGTGAGTTTTGTTGTGTTTTATTTTGTTTTAATGACAAAGCAAGACTTTCTCATCTTTAATATTCTAGGAGTCTTCACACCAGATAAGGTATAAAGATAGCCAACAAGGACAGCCTACAATAAAACATAAAGAATAATACACAGGACAGTCATGCAGAGGCTGGGGAAATCCTAGAGGAGAGATGAATTAATCATTCACTATCAAAAATAAGGAGTTTGGATGGGTACAAAGTATAAGATTCTATACAGAAGGTGTGGCTTGAACAAAGATACAAAGACTGAAAATAGTCTTGGAGTTTTGTACAATCTTCAGTTTGGAAATATCAAAACTTGCCTAGCTTGTCTTGCACAGGATTGCTAGGAAATCCAAGCATGGAATCATGAAGTGCAACAACCCTATAAGTAGTAAAGTGCCAAAGCGCAGGGTCAGAGCTCTTTCTACCAACTGCTCCACAGCTGATTCTGCGTGCGTGCGTGTGTGTGTGTGTGTGTGTGTGTGTGTGTGTGTGTGTGTGTGTGTGTGTGTGAAGAGCTCATATTTAGAGGGATTATGGGGAATGAAACTGATTGAGTGGAGCTGAGAATTCATATAGAGAAGCATGGGCAATTGATTGCTTCTAGATCAATCATCAAATAAGGATTTGGAGTGCCTTAAGGTCGATCTAATTCTCTCATTAAGATGACTGAAATAACCAGCCTACTAAACAGTCAATATGGTTATTTCATCCATCTTAATGACCCAATCAGATCAACTCTCAAGAAATTTCTAACACTGATTCCGGAGGGAAAACTCATGTGCAGATGTAACAGCAGGTTTTGTTGAGCTTTTCTGATTTAAAGATGAACTAAGTCACAGAGAGATCACTGTTTACACACTAAGTTGTTGAAGGCCAGACCTAAGTGAAGCAAAAAGACAACACTATAATCTTGATCACATGGACAAAGATGGGAGTGAGCAAAATCTCCATGGGGGATCACAGACCAGGGCAGACATTTCATGTGATAAGAGAATGAAAGGGGGTAGACACAATGAAATAGAGGAGAAGAGCAAACGGATGGGACAGGAAGGGAAACTATTCAATGTCTTCATCAATTATCAGTGACTTTGACCCTAATATCCGTGGCTGTGACCCTAACACCATAGCAACATTCTAAGAAATGTTGGTTTTGATGACAATATGAACGATGGCAGTGACAATGACTGTGATGACATCAGCAATATGGCCTTGCTGGCAAAAGTTAATAATCAAGAAAGATTGATGGCAGAAAAAATGAAACAGAAATCTAGGAAAGCTGCTGTTAGCAGATATGAAGCAAGAATTAGGGGTGACCAGACATAGGCTGATGGCTGTAAATATATAAAGAGAAAAGCAATTGAGAGGAGAGACCAGGCACAGGACTCATGGCTCAGTGAAACTGCTGGATGTGTGCGGCGCTGTCCTAAGCAGTGAAGTAATCTGCCTGAAAAGGCCTAAAGACCACAATGCGTCATCAGATTTGAGCTCTTAGTGATAACAGGGACCAGGAACAACACCAACCCTTAGTATCACCATGACAATCCAGAACCATAGGAATAATTTTTACATGTAGAAATCCAGATTCTAATATTTGGATACTATAATACTAAATACAGGTACTTGACTATTTCACCATGTGAGGCTGGATTTTTTTTAACCTCATTCCAACTGTTGGCATGTGCTGTGCTCAAAAAGGTACCAAAGCAGCTTTCAAACTATTATGGCAGGAGAGACCCAAACGTGTCCTCTTAGAAGATGTGAAAGGCAGGCAGCTCATTTGATGACTGGGGAAGGACAAGGAGAGGCTGTCCAGTCGTGCTCTTTCTCCAACAGCCCCAGACCAATTTTCCCCAGAAGCCCTAACCCATAACCCCACTTTACAACCCTTTCCACAGCCTTATGGGTCCCTTACAATGTCTATCTCATAGTATATTCCTTTTTCTTTTCTCCCTATCAGCATAAATCCAACCAAACATTTACAACTATTTTAATCAGGATAGGGTAGATTATAAAGTAACACACAGGCACAAAATTTCAGTCATAAAAAGAACAAAGCTGTTTTTCTTTTTGTGGGTTTGTGTGTATATGTTGTGTGTGTGTGTGTGTGTGTGTGTGTGTGTGCGTGCGCATGTAAGGGAGATGTTTTTATTTTGGGGCTTGGGTTTTCTTTTCTGGTTGTTTCTCTCCTTCCCAGTATGCCCATGTAGGACCCATGGGGTCCAAGCTAACAGAGATGACAGGGAGCAGCACACCTCTAATTAGAACGGCTCAGACTTCCTGACTGAGAAAATACAGAGTTATGCATGCACCACTAAAAGCCTACACTGGGAAATGACACCCAACACCTGCGTTCACAGCTTATTACTAGAAGTACTCAGTGCCCCTCTGCATGCAGGGTACGGGAACCCTTGCGCTTCTAAATGCTTCATTGGGTTTCAAACTTGAGCTCACATCAAATCCCTGGAAAGCTCACCACACAGATCAGACCGCTGGGCCTGATTCCAGTGGGGCAACTAATGATTTGCATTTCCAGTCAGTTCTCCCGCTGCTGCTGCTGCTGCTGCTGGACCTAGGCCTTCCCGTAGGAACTCCCCGTTAAAGCGAAGGCACTCAGACCTAGCTGCTTATTAGAATCACCTTGGACCTTGGATTTAAAAAAGATCCCTGGGGTGACGCCGGCCCTAGACACTGACTTAACACCTGGCATCTCCACCCCGACATCTAAAACTTCTAGCTACCCGGCATTGCTAGTTCAAAAGAATATGATTTTAAGTAAGATTGGAAGAGTTTTATTAATACACTCATACTACTGAAGACCAAAAAGAGTTTAATCTTAACACAGTGGCCAGTGGCAGCTGCGTGCCGGACACCGCAGGCCCTGCGTTCCTCGCGCTGGCATTTCCCCTCAAACCTCAGCACACAGAGCTAGCAGCGCTCCAGTGTACTGCTCCCAGATTCTCACCACCGTGCTTCACAAGAATCCGCCTCCTGCCAGGGGAAGCTTTCAGCGCTGTTGTGCTGGGCCTGGGTCTGGCTCTGGGCCTCGGAGAATGGGCCGGGGGCGCCGCCCAGGAGCACCCCACCCCACCCCATCCCACCGCACCCCCACCATCAGGCCCCAGCCTCGCGGGCTCCTAACCCAGCCCCTCTCTGGCGTTGCCTTGCTGCGGCCCACCGGGCTCTTCTGCAGGAGGAGAGCCTTTCCAAGGAAAAGGAAAGGAAAGTGACACAACACTGCTGCCGGCGCGCCGCTCCGACCCACACCCACAGTCCTGGCTGCCCAAGGGCAGCGCGGGAGAAATCTCTTTCTACACCCTCGCTCAGGGAGATCTCCAGTCACCGGAGCATCGGACCAGTCCTCCGGTCTCCAACGCTGGCGCACAGAAATCGTTCTCCCATTACGGAGTTTTACTGAATCCATCAACTCTAAGTAAAAATAAATAAATGAGAGCTGATCTGATGTCTTTCACAGATGCTGAGCGATGTAATAGCCATTTGATGAACACGCCCTGCATCCCAAAAGGCCGCGCCTGACATTGTGCGGTAAAACTAAGAAACATCGCCACCTGCTGGCCAGACCGCGCAGGTGCGTGGAAATTTCCAGCTCTTTTCTGCGCAATACAGTAGATCCGGGAACGCAGTGGGCTAGGTTTCAGGGCAAAGCATTCAGATCCTCTTGCCAAACCAAACAAAAGCTTGCATAAAATTCTGGTGTTTAATTCATGGTGTTTAATGCATATATACGGACAGCTTGGGAAGAGGAGGCATTTTGCATGGTTCCCACATACCCTTTATTTCTTCTTTCTAGAAATTCTCAGTGCTGGGAATTATGTATGTCAATCTGAGTAGCATCCATTGAGCTTCTCCTGTGCCTGTGTGTCCCAAGTCACACATCGCTCAGAAGGGAGTGGGAGGAAATAGCGGCCCGCCGTCTGCACTGACGGCACCGAGGCTCTGAGCTCCGACTTGGCTGCATCCTGACTGCGAAACCAATTTGTACGGTGGAAGGCACTTTTAAGCCCAACCAGGAGATGTGTACAAAATGTAGCCAAACAAACACATTTTCATTAACTCTTCTGCAGGATTTTCTTGTTAGAAAATGGGAGACTGTAGTGACCTGAAAGACAGGCGCGAGCCGGTCCAGGACCTGTGTGATTTCTCCTTCTCCTTCTTCTTCCACTGCAGTCCGCAGGTAACGCCCCACCTGCGTGGGGGGCATTTTGGTGCCCCCCTGGCATCCCTGACCGCCTGAAGAAAACTGTGCCGTAAGACCTTTCCTGCTTTAGTGTGTGTAGCAGTGAAACCCATTTGGAATGTGCAGAAGAATTAATAGGGGAAGACCTAGGAAAGAATGCAGGTGAGGAACGCAAGGTATGGAAGTGGGAGATGTTTTAGTTTTGGTGATGAGACCTGGGAAGAGGTGGTGATTTCAAGTGGATGGCCATCTCTGACAGAAGTAAACAAGAGAAGGGGGATATTGGCAGTGAATACGCACACACACACACACATATATATATATATATATATATATATATATATATATATATATATTAGCATAGATATACAGCTACCTTCTCTTAGTTCAATGAGAAGAAAATTTAAACTAATAGTGTTTAGGCAAGATATCATGTCTGCATCTTGTACTATGAATAACTACTACAAAGACAACAATATGCAATGTATTATTGTAACTGTCCTTCTAACCTGTTTTGAAACTATCCCATTGCTACTTCTTTATCAATAAAATTAATATATATGAAAAAAGAGCAAAATGACAATCGTGTCCCATCTTATACCATGGAGCCTCTCTGCCATGAGCAGAGGGACAGACCAAGACAATTCCACAGCTCTTCCACCTCTGTCAACCATGTCCTCCACTCCCCACACCTCCTCTAATTGAACTGCTGGTAGAAAAGCCTTTTCCCTTGTAGTGAAGGTCAGAGAAATGGAGACCAAGGAAGATGCATAGAAATAAAACCAGGCACTCTGATGGTTTGCTGCCGGGGTGGAGGTATCCTGGACACAGCTCTTCCTGCTTCAGCATTCAACAGTGATGCCAGGAAAGCAAACAAGCAGAGCTCACAAGGAGAGTAGAGGCTGGAGCCTGAAATTGCTGTACTGCCTTCTGCAGACAGGGTTGAATATTACCCTTTCCACCAACACAGACCCTCTGGAAGAAATAATGTCCAAATTCCTAAGTGGTTAAAGGGAGAAGACATGAACATGACAATCCTGGGGCCTGTGGAAGAACAAGAATTTGCACAAGTTCACAGCACAAGAGCTGAGTCTCCAGTTTCTCAGACACTGAGAAGCATCTGGGCACATTTTAAAGGCTGGGCACATTACTCAGCCTTTTTTGTATGAAAATAAGAATAAAATTTAAAGTCAAATAAGTTCTGAAAACATGTGGCCCATGGTAAACACACAACAACCTGGATCATCATCACCCAGCACAGCAGTGGTTTCTATCCTCGTGATAATCAGGGGAAGCCCTATACTTCCTTATATCACCCTCCCCTAACCCTCTCGCCCCAGGTCCTTTTACCTGGGTATCTCCTCATGTCACCGACAGCAAGATAATACACTTAATTTATTCTAATTATCAGAAATTAGAATTACCAGGTCATATAGACATTCCTCACCAATGAAGATGGCAGTTACAAGCAATACATACTTAAGAAGCTGCAGGGAAGGGGGCTGTGTTCCACAGCAAGAGGGGCTATGGCTCAGTGGTTAATACGCAAGGCTCTGAAAGGAGAATGCTGTGGGTGGAGCCCTGCCTTTGAAAGGCTGGACGCATTATTCAGTTTTTTTTTTTTTTTTTTTTTTTGTATGAAAGTAAGGATAAAATTTAAAGTCAAATAAGGTTGTGAAAACTTGTGGCACATGGTAAACCATCAAAGTGAGCTTGTATTTCATTGCTGTTATGACGCAACAAGTGACTGACCCGCTGCTATCTGCGCCTTTGGAAGAAGACTCAGTCTTCTGGTTCAGCGCTTACTGTACACCAATACTGTCTCCACTCTTTTTTTGAGATAAAGAACAAAAAAATAAAAAGGGAAGAAAACTCAGAAAGCCCTTGAATTTCTAAAGTAAGAGCAAAACAACCAAGGTCAGCAAGCCTGCATATGAACCTCATGTAAATGCATCTGCGAAAATCTTGTGGTTGGGTGATGTTTTTCAGGTGACTGTGCCTCTCTTCCGTAATATGTGGAAACATGAGTCAGTAACCTGCATGGGTCTCGAGACATGATTCTTAAATTAGAACTGCGGATGAATAGGAAGGACATTTAAAGTCAACCGCTTCAACGTTCGCGGATTCGGAGGCCCGTGTCTTATAGGAGCCAAGCACATAAGTAAGTTCCACTCCTGAGTTCACGGTGGCCATCTCGCCTCTCACGGTGGAGCTCTTTGGGCTTCAATCTCCTCTTCTGTGAAGCAAAACATCGGACTGCATCATATTTAACGTCCCTCAGGCTTTCAACTTGTTTATGCATTTGAAAGAATTACAGACCAAAGCCTTCATCGAGAACAGGGACTATTTGTAGGTCACGTTCAGATGTCAGTGGCGTAGATGGCAGCGGCTGACCATTCAACATGGCAGCCTCCTTGGAGGCTTTCCGGAGTGCTTGGTTTGGCAATTAGAATGCTGCCCCTTCTAGAATCATCTCCTGGTCCTTGCCAACAGGCCCCTCCACACCCCTACACACCTGATTGGCTTCAGTTACTGATTTCTTTCCCTCCGTTTTAATAAAATCTGATTCGTAAGTAGACTACTTGGGTCAACATAGATTCTGCTTTCACTGAATCCAGAGAGTAATGATAGAGAAGCGATCTCATCATCTGTTTTAAAGCATTTTTTCATTCCAGTTCGAAAGAAGAAAGTGTGCTTTCTCCACCTTTTGCTTGTAAGAAGCGAAGCGCAGCCCTCTGGACTTCTATGTGCGTCAGCTGGCGCCACGCGCTGCAGCATCAGCGCGATTTCTGCAGCATTAACTGCGCTTTTGTTTCGAAAACTTCAGTCCCCATCACAACAGAAGAGTCCTGGGCTCAGCATGTCATACAAGTGATGAAGGAAAGGCACACTTGGATGCAAGCTGCTGTTGGGTGGTTGGCAGTACTGATCCCGACATCGTACTTCCCCAGGCCTGGTCCTCAAGCCTGAGGCCTTCAGGACATTTACTTGACAATGTCAGATGTGTCGCAGGTCACATCACAAATACAGCACCAAGTCACAGTGCAGCCCTTAACAGCAGACCCTCACGGCTTGCGACTGGGTCAAGGAACTTCCCCTTTAACAAATAACATGAAATAGGTGTTAAAGTCTCAAGAGTGAATACGTTTTGCAGCAACAAAAGGGCTTTCAACTAAAAGTATACCTTATTTAAAACAAAAAACCGAAATCTATTCTAGAGCAGTATTTTCAAAGGAATTTTATTTTCTATTGCTGCTTCCCAAACCAATGATCACAGAAAAAGAGTGAAATTTATTGGGGGGAAAGCAGTTTCCTTGTTCTGAAGAATGCTGCTAGAGAAAAATCTCAAGAAATTCTGCCTCCTTACAGCCGGCCAGATAGCTCAGCGGACTAAAGTGCCTGCTTAGGCAGAGACCAGAGACCAGGGTTCGATGCCCGACATGCAGTGTTGGCCCCGCCCCCAGGGGGCGGTGCTGAGACAGCGATTGAGACTGGGCATGATGGCGCGCACCTGTAATCCCAGTGCTTGGGAGGCTGAAAACAGAAGATTCACTCTGAGTCTGATCTGTTGGGTAAAATGAACTGAGCTTTAAAATGTGTCATGAAAACAGTTGGTTTCACCTGACCAGCGCAGTAGCTCCACTACGTGAATCTTCCTGATGCTAGCTCTCTGGCATAATTAGCGGGTCATGGCCATGGGTTAATCTTTGTATTTTGTTAGGCACTTAATGGAGAGGATAAAAATAAAGCTTTTGCCATAAGTGTGAAGGGACATCTGAAAAAATATAAGAGTATATTTTGAGATAGAGTAGAGCAAATCAAACAGTATTTAACAGTGGTTGGGAATTCCAATCACAACAAAGTTACTCTAATAGAAACGAAGAAATTTGTATTTTGGACACTTAGTTCAGGACAAATTTAAGAACTTTAATAAATTCTATTTATTTTTCAACTCCAGACTGTTCTGTGTTTTGGAATGAGAATGTTTGTTTATTTGTGCTATAGAAATGTGCGACTTTCTCTTCATATCCACAGAGGCTTGCTGCTAAGGGTGCATCTTCCATCTCAGAAGAGACTTTGGACTTGGATCTTTCAGGAGTGCTGAAACCGTTAGGACTTCAGCATCTCTTAAATAAGCCACATGCATTTGCACAAAGGGATGCATATGGGTCTTTTGAGGCTCAGGGGTGGATATAGATGTTCAACAAACCTTTATACACATATATTTTAATATAAAGTGTTTCACATTAAGATGCTCATTTAATTCTGTAAAATAAAATATTAGTTTTATTTCACAGATGACAAAGCCCAGCTGTAGGGTATCTAAAAGCAGGGATGTATTCCTACTTTCCAAATAAGGGCACAGTCAGAATCCAAACCCAAATGTCTCGATTCCTCAATTTTATGCTCTTTTTAAATGAGCATTCTCTTCATCCTCAGGCTTCAACATTTTTTACTGCCATTAATTTTTCCTGTGGGCTGTACTGAGAAGTTTATGGCGTTTTCTTCTGGGTTTAAATGCGTGGAGAACACGATTATATTTTATTCATTTCTGTATTTCAAAAATACCTACCATACTATACCTGGCCTGAAATATAGTATATATTTAAAGAATTACTGAATGCATAAAGCCTCTGTGATCCATAGAATATCAAGCAGCCCTCCCACGGGGGTGACTTGACTGAATACACTTGTCTCTACGGTGGACACCAAGGGTCAAAACAAGTAAGATTGGTTTCTCCTTAATTAGAATTGCCATTATCTTAGCTCCTTTTCTCATTGCTCAGACAAAATACCCAACACCCAGAGTTAAATGAGGAAAGGTTTGCTTGGGTCACATTTGGTGGAGGTTTCCGTTCACCGTTGGCTTGCTCCAAGGCAGGGAGGCATGACAGAGGGACATCACAGACTGCAGCAAGCAGCAAGTGACAAGCGAATGTGATTCTCTTTCTGTCCCTTATTTCCAGAACACACTCCCTTAGAGTGAGGATCAGGCTCCCCCAGGGTGGGCCCTTAATCTTAGCATCCCACCATGAATCAACTCCAGCATCATCTTTGATCCCAACATCACACACCCCAAATCCAGCCACTTCTGAAAAGCTCCACCTATGGCTACATAAGGCTTTGTGGAGATAGCTAGCTAGATACAAGCCATAAGAGACACTGACTTGAAAACTCTCTGAAAATCAGAACAGAGGTAAATCTCCACTGAGTTCTGACCAAATTACCATTATTTCAAAAGTGAAGAGCTTGACACATCTGCAACTATGACATAGAAATATATTGGTATGACAAATCTCAGAAAAACTTTCCTGTTATTGATTTGTAAAATAAAGAAAACCAAAGCCAGAGGGTCTGTAAGGTGCTGTGCTGCACACAGCCAGCAGTGAAGTACTGCTGCAACACACAGAGCTCAGTACATCCAACTGGGATAACCCATGGGAGTGGGCGTGGGCCTGAGGGCTTTCCAAGGACTCCTTTCAGCTCTTCTGCCATCTCTGTGACCTTGGGCAAGTCACTTACCTGTCTGCCCTCCTCTGTTTATGCAAGGATAATGCAGCTACTTAGAAAGCACTTGGAGTTATTCTGACTACAGAAGCTATTTAAGATTCCAGGTACCATTCCACAAATAAATGGGGAAAATCACAGCAGGAGGAGCCCCACACCCCACCATCCCCAGCTTCCTTTGCCTCAGGCCCCTCTCCACTCTCCAAGCCTCAAGCAAACATGAGCTGAGTAGAAAGGAGAAAGCGCAGCAGGAGATGCTCAACCTCGGATAGAAACCTCCTCAGCACAAGATAGTAATGGTAACGCTCTTGTGCCGTCTCCTACACAGACAGTTTCCTAGGACAGAAGATTATTTCCACATCATTTTAAACCTCTTTTTAATTGGAGAAGTGTAACTGAGTCATGCTGCACAGCATACAGTCCAGAATTGTGGCAATGGCCTTGAGATGGGGTCTGTGAACACAAGGACCAAGGGACACTGTGCTGATCAACAGGAGGGGAAATTCCTGAATTATTTTTAATGTTTCTACAATATGTAGGAATGATCTGTTCAGTTCAGTTAGGACTACAAAACTTGAGAGAGAATGAACAGGTCAGTTTATTCTGTGTTCTATTATATAAAATAAATGTGATATATATACAACGTATGAGCTACTCTATACGCTATTACAAATTGTTAAAAATAGAAGTTAGATACATTCACATATAAATTCAATTAGCACAACTAACACAGTAGATGTAAGTTTGGGAGTTTTCTTTTATCTCCAGTCAAAGCCGCAATAAGCTCAACAATAGGTACACTGTAGAGTCCTCATTTGAAAGTCTATGAAAATGGAGTATATTATAGTTTCAGAGATTTGATGCAAACTCTCTCCTACTTACCCTGATGTACCATTCTTAGTGAGCCAGGAGGAAAAATTTGCTCACCATTATTGAGTTAACAATTGAGCTTAAGTACATTTAAAAATAAAAAGGAGAACATTTCTCTGTTATGGGTAAGTATAGGAAACTGAACTCCACATACACATGTTTACTGTACAAGCTTCCATTTGATTCAGGTTTCTGTCTTACCCCCAAACATTCTTCCACTAATATCTCAAATGCATTTTACACCACTGACTCACTAAATACAGAGCACTTCTTTCCACTCCACGTGGAACTGGTTGCCCCTCCTCCCACTCCGTGATGGCAACATTATCCACATTCTAATCTCCCGTAAGAAGCTCACGTGTCCCATGACTGCTGCTCGCCCCTGTTCTCACTCTTTCTTCGCTGGCCCTTGCTAAGCTGTATTTTCTCTTACCATGTAAATAGCTGCTCGGATACTTGTCTCTTCTTCTTTGTGCCCCTGATTATCTCAGGTGTAGTTTACCAAACCCGAGCACGTCTGTTTCTCAGACTCCTTCTCAATCCATACAACAATGTTCAGGGAGAAACTAAATCATGATGAAGGAAGGAAAGAAAGAAAGACAGAAGAAATGGGTAAAAAGAGCAGGAGTGAAGAGGCTGGAGGAATGGCTAATGGAAACACCTCAGTGTCCCATCAGGCCCCAGTGTGAAGGGCATTTCTGCTACATGTTAGTTAGATTGGAGTGGACAGCAGATTGACCAACTCTGTTTCCATGAGAAAAGTGTTTGCAGATATAGGAGGCTGGAGGAAAATTTCTCCTGAATGGGGAGCTACCCGACATGAGGCAGGCAGGATGGGCCCACTTCTGCTTTGGCGGGAGATGGGAAGAAGGAGAGAGCCAGATCTCGAAAGGTTTTCATGGAAGCTATGGAATCTAGTTTAACCTTTATCTGTTATCTTTCCTGTTTCACTAAAATGGCATTGTAATGTTTCTTATTTTACTGCATTCCTGTCTGAATATGGCATACAAAATGACTGCAAAGTGAAATCACAAATTTGAAAGAGCACTCAAGTCATCAGTTATTGAGAATAAACAATCTGACTCAAGCAGGGCCAACTCACTGCCATATTATATTAAAATTAAAATTAAAAGCAACCTTTTGTTTACCCAGAATAAAACAAGCATATCCAGGAAGCTTCTGCACCCAAATTCTGTGCCAAGTGGACCAGAGGAAGTATCAGCCAAGAGATCCATTAAAAACTATGGTAGGGCCATAGAAAAAAAGAGAATCTCTGTCCTTGGGATCATAAGCAAATATATTTCTGCCCTTGGCTCCCCAGTAAATTTGAAGTACACTATCTTTTTGTTGTCCCCTGATAAGTTTCTTGGGTTTTGTTCACACTAAAAGAGGCCCTAGCCAAGAGATCCAGCTGTGTTTTTCTCCTCCACGCCCTCCACAGAATCCAAGGTGAGGTCTACCCAGACCTCACTTCCCCCAGAGAATCCTGTGGGAGGCCCTCTTCTGTGCCTGCAGTGCCCAAGCCTTAATATTTTTGTAAAGGTTTTGATCCATTTGCAATGGATATGCGGATCCAATAATACAATAAAATAAAAACAAAGCCAAAGATTTCTAGAGTTGAAAATCATAACCCTGGGATGTTCTAACTGCACTCCAGGGCCACCACTTTACAGAGAACAGAGTTGTAGCCCTAGGAAGGGAAGTGTCCCAAACTTACAGTTGATAACTTACAATCTTACTATTTTTTCCATCTTTAAATTTCACAAGTGTATTTTAAAGCCCTTGATTTTTAGATTTAAAATAAAATGCATTATCTAAAAATAATTCATAGGACACTAAAAATGTTGCAAGCAGATTGGAGACAAGCTGCCTGCTAAATGACTTTTCAACAAATATTTCTTTAATACTCTAATTCTTGAAAATGTCTAACATGAAAACTCTTCTCAGAATTCTCATTTGGCTTACATGTTTATAAGTAGCTTTTAGAAATCTTTTTAAAGTTGCACTGTTTTTACCCATAGCCTGAGTTATGCTTCGCATTCACTTGACTTCACAATAAGTACTACAGACTCTGTTTTCGTTATCATGCCAGGATGGCTTTTTGTTGAATGCTGTAGAGTCAGAAAAGTACTCGATGGTCATCATGCCCACATTCAAGTAACAGAAAAAGATGTCAAAGTGTTAACTTTAATTAAAAAGCAAATAAATGCTATCAGTATTCTATGTGTAACAAACATGCATACACACCTGAAAAAATGCACATACATTGAGAAGAAAACATATTCCTGATGTAAGACACTGGGTGAATATTGCCCAATCATCAAGATGTTCAATGAGAAAAAAAAACAGAGAAAAAGCTTCAGAAAGAGGTAGTATTTGTAAAGACATGAAAGTATATGAGTAATAAAAAGAGGAAAATAGAAATTAATGTCATGAAAGCTCAAGGGAGAAAGAGATGCATGAGAGACAGAATGATCAGAAACACTCTTAAAGACAATACAAAATAAGCAACAAAATGAAATGCGGAATTAAAAAGAATGAGCTAAACAGAAAAGAAGTGTGAGGGCCTTATTGATTTCCCTTCTTGATCTCACTGCCTTTGAAATTAGCTGTCATCTATACAAACAAAATCATTCATAGAATGATTACCTTTGTGGCTAACTCTAGTGGTTAGTGACTGTTAGGCTTGCTCAGTACTTACACCCTGTTAACTCTACGAATGCAAGTTATCATTAGGTCAGTCCATCTATACCCTGGCCTCACGGATTAGTGTCCTGAAAGTAGCACCTGATCTCAGCTGGTTGAACCACAGTACTTACCCTGTAACCACCAGGACTTATCCTCAAGGGTGAATACATGACCTAACCAAAACCAAGTTAGAGTATTTCTGAACTACAGCTCCAAGTAAGAGCCTCTTTCTTCTCTGGTGATTAACCATGTAGGTTTCCCCAGTATTCCAGGGTTCCTTGAATGCACTGAAGCTAAGGTCTCAGGCCACCCTACTTACTCCTCCCTGAGACACACTACCCAGCCCCCACGGCTGAAAAGAGAGAAGTTTACTTTGGCCCACAGTATCAGTTCATTCCCTGGTTGGCTGGAGCCAATGCAGAAATGGCCCAGTAGAACAGACTGGTAGAGGGAAGCTGTTCATATCACAGTAGTCAGGAAGAAGAGGCAATCTGAGGAAGAATATTTATTTTTCCAGGTCATGCCCCCACTGACCTGCCTCTGCTGCCATGCCCCACCTCCTAACACTATAATCAGCTGCTAAACGCACTAGTGAATGAGTACAGAACTGCATGACTCAATCACTTTCCAAAATCTGAGATATAAGCTGAACTCATGTTGTGAGTCCTTGAAAAAAAAAAAGACACAAAGAAGAAAAAGAAAGAAAGAGAAATAAACATAAACACCACTGATAAACAGTGGGATAGGGTAAACATTCTTATTCCAAAAAGGAAAAAATAGAGGCATAGAAAAGAATAGGACCAAAGCAAAACCAAAATCTAGCAGGAGAAATATTAAATTCTGTACCTCCTTGTCTAGCACCTAAGGCTAGTTGCATTGAAATGTGATCTCCAAATGGGTGAGGCAACCTTGACCCTATAGCACTGCTGGTTGAAGCCCTCACATCCTCTTCTTCTGGGGACTCTGGCTGAGTACCTGAAGCTTTCTTCAGCAGGCAGTGCATGTTCTAGAATCACCTATCTTTGGGGTCTCCCCTATACTTTTAGCTTCACTCTTCTAGTATTATACAATTCCCTTTCAAAAGCACACTGCCTGCCATCTCAGACCTTCTGAAATCTGAGTGAAATTGTCCCTGATTTCTTGCATCTGAATGCTTGTAAAATCAACACCACTTGGATGACACCAAGGTATGCCACCGGCTCAAATTGTACACAAGCCCCCTTGGATCATGACTGTGGAGGCCTCAAAAAGACTTACATGTCTATGCAGTGTGAATTGAATCCCAGGGCCTCAATACTCTAAGAGACCCTTCTCAAGTATCACCCCCTAGAGTTCTCTTTTCAAAGCACTGTCTTTTATGCAAGTTTATCTTTCCCTTTTTATACCTTTGAGCCTGTGACAGGCAAGATCTTGCTGATTCCTGAAATTCCTTCAAGATATCTTTCCTATTGTCATGATGCAAAGTATATAGCTTATTTTTAACACTAGTCTTTCCAATAACCATGGTCCCAAGGGCACAGATTTGCAGGCATTCTTTCTGGTAAAATTCCAAACTTTACAGATGAATATTTTTTTCTCCTGATTCTCACTGTTAATCTAGCTGAAAGCAGCAGCCAGAAGTTATCCATGCAACACCATGAACATTGGTTTGCACTGAAACTTGTTCCACCACATTATTTAGTCTACTCTCATTAATGTTCATCTTCCACAAGGTCTCAGAACATGGGCAAAGAGCACGATATGCGTTCTGGCATAATACACATGATTTCAAGTCCAACTGTCAGTGGAATCCTTCTCCTAACTGAAACCTCCTGAACCTGGCTTTTATAGTGCTTTTTTTTTCTATCAGCATTCTGGTCTTCTGACCTCTGACCACATTCTCCCATTACGTTTGGATTTTAGCATCTAGGTCTTCTCTGTCTGGAAGATGTAAACATTTCCAAACTTCCCCTATAAACTAATCCCAAAGGCCTCTACACCACATGATCAGGCATGGTTATAGAAAGGGCCTCACTCTCATCGTAAAATTCTTAGTTACTTTCTCACACTTGTAAAAGAGGTGTAGCTTGGCTCCCAGCTTTAGTGGGCTCATCCAATGGCAGGCTGAGTCTAAGGTTACTCCAGGGTAAAATAGAATGATGTGAAGTTTCCATGGAGGAAAATTTCCAATGTTGTGGTAGCCAGGAAACAGAGAAAGGGGTCAGAAAGAGAGGGAAGGAATAGAGGTGGGGAGGAAGAGAGAGAAAGAGATATCCTTCTACTCTTCACCTCAGTGACCTACCTATTCTAACCAGGGCCTGCCTCCTAAAAGCATATTCAGCTACCTAAGTCAATCTACCAGTGATAGCAACTCCATGATCCAATCACCTCCTCAAAGGCCAGTCTCTGCCTCTTAGCTCGAACCACCAGCTTCCAGTAATTTACTAAAATGACTAACACAAAAGGCAAGAGGAGGGGAACCGGGTATATGTTCTCCAGGCCTTTTAGAAAACATGGGGTTGATCCTTTGGCCACATATATGCAAATCTACAAAAATGATGATATTGTAGTCATTAAGGGAATGGGTACTGTGCAAAAAGGAATGCCTCACAAATGTTACCATGGCAAAACAGGAAGAGTTTACAACGTTACCCAGCATGCTGTTGGTATTGTTGTAAACAAGCAAGTTAAGGGTAAGATACTTACCTAGAGGACTGATGTGCATATTGAGCTTATTAAGCACTCAAAAAGTCATGATAGCTTCCTGAAACATGTCAAGGAAAATGATCAGAGAAAGAAGGAAGCCAAAGAGAAAGGAACCTATGTTCAACTGAAGTGCCAGCCTATCCCTCCAAGAGAAGCACGCTTTGTGAGGACCAATAGGAAGAAATCTAGGTTGTTGGAACCTGCTCCCTATGAATTCATGGCTTAAACTGGGGCTGTTGCTCTGCCATTCAGCACCCAATTGGCAGCTTAAGTGTTCTAGGTCCTATGTAAAAATAAAATCATCCTATGCTGTAAGAGTAGTTTTCTTAGTTGAACAGATATGTGGTGACTTCTTACCTCAGAAATACTTATAGAAGATTTTCACTGTACCTAGTAATTGTGTCTAGTCTTTACTCATCAGTGTTTTTCTTACTGAAAGATATTGCTGAGGTATTGTGCAGGTGTATACCCAAATATTCAAATATTTATAAAATATTTATATTGGCTTGAGATACTATAAATCACCATGGGGAAAAGATACATCAAAATAAATGGAAGTCACTTCAGAAACAAATGTAAGATGATTTCAGTTAAATAAATTACTTAAAGCCAAAAAATGTCCAGTTTCTGAGTACGTGAGAGTTTGGGGGGCATTGTAGATCTAAATTATAAGGCATACTGGGCATACTAAGAATTGTTGATCACCACCTAGACAAGTGTGAGCCCCAAAAAGCTCCTGGAACTCTGTCAACAGCAGAAAAGGGGATCCAAATATACAAACAAACACAAAGATAGGAAAGCAAGGTAGAGTGCTCTAGATTCCAATATTTGTTCTGAATCAAAACTCAGCTACTCTTTGACTCAGGTTTGATTCTGTGGTGCAGTCAATTCCTTTTTGTGCCTGAATTACTGAGTTAGAATTTCTGTAACAATTAACCACAGGATTTCTGGCTGAAAGGTGGACTACAGAAAATGGTGAATAAATATGAAATTGTATTTATGGTTATGGTAGTTCTACCTAGAAACTTTATTTCATTTGGTTTATAGTTATGGTGACAGAGAGCTCATAAAGAAATTATTCTGCACTAATGAGGACATAGCCAGAGATCACTTGGGAAAATTGGAATGATACAGCTCTTCTCTATAGCCCTAGAATCTGTCTTCAAAGACCACTATAGCTCAGGAGCAAAAATAATGCATATGATCTTCATTATTGTTGGAGCCTAGAGCTCCACTAGCAATTCTCTTTTGCAACTTACATCAAAACAAATGTTCTAGTTATATCTATTATTCTGACTTCACTGAATAAATTATTTTGCCATTACTTTGGTGTGCAGGCTAGTGGAAATCAAAATATATTTTTCTTAAAAGAATAACTATTTCTGTGGTTTAAAACACTATCATGATTAATGTACATGAAATTAATTCTCTTCACATAACTATTAAAAAGGCAAAAAGACACAAAACGCAAATGTTAAGTAAAAATAAACTATCTAAATGACATAGACAAAACTAGATCTTTAAAAACAGCGAATTATTATTTTTAAGTAATTTTGACATATGGCAGTAACTGCTTAAGTGAAAATCTAAAAGATATTAAAAATTTCTTAATTCAATCAACTATTCAGTTATAAAAAACCAACAGTGATAATAGCACTTTCAACTGTCTCTTTATTGAAAGCCAAAAGTTTTGTTTTTGCACTTGCAACTCATTTTTATCCTCTTCTATCCTCTAAGTACTACATAAAAGAGAAAGATTAGTGTTGAAGAAAACCCAGTTTGAGAAATTTAGAAAGTATACAAGAGTTGCTACCAAAGGTGAAAGAATGTAGGCGAAATTAGCATCTTAAGAAATGACGTTGTACACTGTGGGTATATTTAGACTTTTATAATAAGGAAACTATAGATCAGTGGCATAAACACACAAATGTGTGTTTTTCAAAGTTTTGAATACCACAGAGTCCAAGATCAGCCTGCCAGGAATAAACTGTCTTGGGAGAGTTTATTTCCTTCTTGCCAAATGAGTATATTCTTATTGTTTCCCACATGGCAGAGCGCACAAAGAGAAGGGTGACTCTATCTTCTTACACAGACATTAACCACATAATTACCTTCCAAAGGACCTATCCCAAAACTTCCACATTAGGGTTTTAACATCAAAATGTGTAAGAGAATACAGAAATTCAGGCTCCCACAGTATCCTTTTCCTTTCTTTGGAGACACATATGTAAATATATTGCCATAGAAGCAAAATAAATTATTTTGCCATTGCTTTGGAATTAGTTGCTTCTTTTTTTCTCTCCCATGCACTTGTTCATTTATTCATCTTGAGAGACTTCTCCAATTACTTAATATATTTTTTATTCTAAATAGAAAAATGTAAACAATAACAACGAACAAATTCAACACAGTCATGTAGGGCAATAACCTTGATCAACACATTGCACATTGTTATGTTCACAGTAGTTGTTCAGAGTATAAGATAAAGAAGTGAAACACTGTCCAGAAAATGACTGGCACAAAACTTTCTCTTTAACATTGACAGCATTCAGAGATGGTGCCGTATAGACCACAGCTAACCTAAAGCCACTAGGCTTGCATTTCCCTAATATGACTTTGTGCCAAGAGTGCCTGGAAGCACTGGGATTCTTTGGTGAGCAAAGGCAAAAGCCCAGACCTCAGGAGGACAAATGATATCTGTTCTCTTGAAATGAAAGCCTTTTGATTAAGAAAAATGAAGAAGAAACAGTGGGAAATATTGAAAGGGGAAATGCTTGGACCAGCAGATTTCTCAAGATCTCTCAGAGTATACTCGAGTCACCAAGGTACTCTATAACCAATGTACTCTCTATAAAATTATTACAGGCAGCTCTGTAAGCCATTTGCCAGGCAAATTCTGTGCCAGGCAATATGTTAAGCACTTGCCTTGCACTAGCTTACCTGATCCATAGGATATTAGGTAGATACCTAATATTACCCCCAAGCTATGATTTTTTTTTTTTTTTTTGCAGGTTGGGTGGCCCTCTGGAACACCTATTTTAACCACTGAAATGTACTATAACTTAATGGGAACTTACTCCAGTTTTTACCTAAACATATCATAGTTCATTTCTACCCTACAATGGAAAGACTGAATATGGTACACAAAGTACAGATGACCCCATTTTCTTTTTAGTATTCTAACAATTACTAACTTCAAATTTCTTGAAAGAAATTTAAGGATTGATTTGCGTTGTTTGACACTTAAGGAAATCAAATAATGTGAAATATTTGGAGCTAAGTTTCTTTTTTACAGGATATTGCCAACCTTAGGTTTCCAAACTTAAGATTCCCTAATTTAAGATAACATGATTTATGGCCATTTTCACTTGGAACATATATTATACCAGTGAGATGGATAAATTCAGAATAAGAACAGTTAGTAGAACACATCACAAAACATTAAGAAATTCAGTTGCCATCCAAATTCATACATGAGTCAGAAGTTGGAAGCCTATGCCTTTGTATCCTACTCAACTTTTCTAGCACTACTTCACTTCAAGTTCAAGGTCACCTTTAGTGTATACTTCAGTATACTTTAGAGATGTTCCACTCCCAAAAAAGGAGTGAGCATGTTTTCTGTTTCCATTCTATCCCTACCCCAACCCATACAATTCCAATGCCATTAAAGCAAGTATTATTTGAGTAGGAGAGAAAATAGCAATTTTAAATGATTAAAGAAAAGATCACTTTAAAAAATAATTACTATCATTATTTTTTATTTGGGAGGAAGAAAGAGATAAAAATACTATGAATCAATACAAGTCTTGGCCTACAGTCTCAAAGGCTTATATAGCTGGGAAGTATTTATTTCCTTGAGCTCTCTCTCTCAGAGGAAAGAGTAATAATTATTGTTCAATTATAGCCAAAGCAAATTTTTTCTCTCAGTTCTGAAGCAAGACAACTCAGTTTCTTTATTTACAAAGAAACATCTTTGTGAGGAGAACAATTTTTCAAAGCAAGAAGTTTGTAAGGGGCTAAAGACTTTTATTTAGGTCCCTTGATGACAACACAGACATTGTTACTTGACATTATCCCTAAAGGGTAACACCCCTGTGAGAACTGTAGTCCAGAGATGCATCTTTCTTCTGGAAATATCCTTCTTCTAGTCATGTGGTAGGGAGAAATCCTCCAGAGAAAACCACTTTTTCCCTAAAATATTTACAGCTGAGCTTTCCTCTCACTGGGTTGTAACTATCCTTATAGCAATACCAGGGCCATCAAGGCATAGCAGAATATATATAATGCTCTGTGTTGTTCTACCTGAAGATTTAATATCTGTTTGCTTATTGGGAACTTGGAATCTACCCTGTATGTTATATCCTCTCAGTCTGTAACAGTAGTAGGCTTCCCCAGCCCCACTTGATCTTTAAGTCCCTGCAGCCTCTCTTACCAGGAAAATTTAAATTTCAGCCAACCCAACTCTAGCTATAAGTCTCTATGTTCAATCCCAGTAACCCCAGTGATGTCACCTTTATTAATTTCTAGGGAAATGGGACAAAAACTAAAAATAAAATCAGACTTGCCAGGAAGACATGATGTTACATGCACTACTACTTCCTTAACCTCTGATTTTTGAGAAAATATTATTATCAATGTGCTATAGTGAATGTTACCATATATACTTTTCATTTGAAATATAGACTCTTAGTATCATGAGACCCTTTCTCATCTATATTTACATTTTACCTCCTGGAAAGGGTGAGAGGAAACAGGTTGACTAAAAAGAAAACCAATGAACAGATTCATACTATCAATAATACAACTATTTTTTTAATATGAAGTCTACAGTAGTCAGCTGGATTGACTTGAAAGAAGTTCAGGATATTAAGCACCCTTGTGGGTGTGCCTAGCCTCTTCTTCTCTGATACTGCTTTCTTTCCCTGCTTCTCAACCACTATGAAGTGTGCAACTTCAACCACCATAATGTCTCTGATGTGGAGCCACCAACAATGGACTGAATTCTCTAAAACTAGGAGGCAAATCAAATATCTAGTCTCTTGCAAGTTTGAGGTGATTTTTCCCAGCAACAAGAGAGCTGACCAATACAGAAAACTGTCACAAGGATTTGAGGCCATTGATATGACAGTACCTGATCATGCAGTTCAAAAGCCTTTGGAACTGGTTTGTGTAGGATCTTGGAAAGGTTTAGAGATAAGGGCTAGTGAAGTCCTAGAATGTTCAAAACAGAGCCTGGATAGTAATTGTACTCAGAGCTCAGAAACCAGAATACTGATAACAGAAATGCTGATCAACGGAATATTGATAACAGAAATGGCCAGGATCAAGAGGTTTAACTTGGGAATGAGAATTGTGCTGAGAATTGGATGAGAGGTAATACACATTACATTTTTTGAGGGAACAAAACTGTATTTGTCCATGTCCTTGGATTTTCCAGAAAGCTGAGAAAAAAACTGAAAGCTTAAATTTTGGCCAGAAAGAAACTTTGGAGCAAAAGAAGGTGTGATTCCTGAATTGATTAGCACCAATATAAAGACAAAGTACTTTGAAGACAAAAAGAAAGATGACATGAGAATATTTCAGGAATAAGACAGACCCCACCTATCACAGGCTCAAAGGTATAAAATGTTAACCTTACATTTGAGAAAAATGTTCCTGTGTCCCACTATCAAAAAGGGATGTCTCCTAGGGATTTATTTTCCGAGGATCCCTTTCATCATGCTCAGCCATCCAGGCATTCATGGACCATAGAAACTATGCATGTCAATTGAAAACCTAGGAAACCAGGTAAAGTGCCTGTTATGGTTGATACATTGTGTCAGTTTGACAAGTACAAAGTTAAGGAAGCAACTCATCAGAGGGTCAGTATCCTCACTTTGTAAACATCCTTAGCCTGTGAAAGAGAAAGGCATGGAGGTTGTGTGGGTGGGTAGCTGGCATATAATATAAGGGCGGAAAAGAGGCTTGCTTTAGCCCCACTGTTTTGTTGCTTTTGCTGTTTTTTGCTGCCTTGAAGGGTTGCTGCTGTGCCACACCACCGTGCCTTGAAGCCAACTGATTATGGATTGAAACATCCATGAATTGTAACTTAACTAAACCTTTCTCTTTTTAATGTGTGTATTGGGGTATTTTTTTTTTTTTGCCTCAGCAATTACAGAAAAGTAACCAAGACAGAATGTGCTACCAGAGAAGTGGAGGTCATTGCTGTGACTATACCTGACCTTTGGGAATGTCTTATGGGAAGAGTTTGGAAAGGTTCAGAGATGTTGACTAAAAGAGTAATGCTGGAATGCCTTTGGCTGTTCTGCATGGGAGATTCTCATCAGAGCTCAGGAGACCACAGGCTGACAAGAATCCTGTTGAATAAGCCTAAGTTCAGGAGGTGTCTCCTGGGAAGTACTGCATTGGCTGTGGAATGTTATGGGTGATGTGTGTTTTGGGTTGGTAGTAAGTTTGTCAGCATTTTGTTCATGTCTAGAGATTTGCCAGAGGGTAAGATTAAGGATGACAGATGAGTTAATCTGGCAGGAGAACTTTGAAAGCAGTCAAATGTGGAGGCAGTGGGGGGCTTTAAGCCAGATCTATGTTGAGCATTGAGAGAGAGCAAAGAGCCCAGGAGAATGATTTAAACTGTAAATTTGGCCAGAAAAGAAGCTCTACTAAAGCTGTGTAGTACAAAGATAGAATTGAGGAGATACGGATTGCTGAGAAGAGACAAAAGAATGTAAAAGATGTCCAGAGTGCTCCATAGAAGCAGCCTCAAAACTGAAAAAGTGAAAGACCTTGTTTTAAGGAGAAAGCTGAGAAGCATCACATTCCAGAATGGTGGCATCACAGGAAACTCATTCCTCAGAACTGGATTCAGAATGCCCAGTGGTCCAGGCATCTTACCCCTCCAGCCAAAAGAGAAGAAAACCTGGCTACTTCTCCAGCTGGCAGCAGATGTTGGCATCGTCCATGTAGTGCTGGTTTTAGGTACATGCAGAATGCAAGAGTTATCAGGTTAAAGTAGCATTCACCCCAATTTCAGAAGACTTGGAAGACCAGACAGTGTTCCCCTAAGAGGGTAATATGTGAATCTGTGAGTCTGAAACCACAGGTACAGTGGAGACCTCAGAAGTTTGGAAAAACCAGGAATATGACTCATCTAAGGAAAGCTGCAAGAAGGGAGCAAAGCAGGCCCAAGAGGAAAGTTTTGAGAATTGTAATCACAAAAAGTGCCTTGGGGTGGAGTCACTCAAGCTCCTTGGAGCTCACAAATTACCACAAATTCCTTCAGCTATTGCACATGGAACTACAGGACTTTATGTTTACCCTGATGAGTTTTGGACTTTCTTTGGTCCCAGTCCTTTGTTGTCCCCTGTTTGTAACTTTTGAAATGAAAATGTCTATCTTATGTCATTGAATGTTGATGTGTCTTACTTTTCATTTGTACAGGGCCTTGCAACTAAGAGTTTGCTTCACATCTCAGAGGACACTTGGGACTTGGACTTTTTAGCAATGCTAAAACTGTTAGGACTTTGGCAACTCTTGCAGATGGACTAAATACCTTTTTCCTAAAGGAATGTGCATGAGTCTTTGGAGGACCGGGGGCAGAATGTTATGGTTGTAATGTAACATGACATTGATAGACATAATACTGGATCTAAGGGTTGTTAAACTTGTGTTATAATGTTCAAGTTGTAAAATGTTAAGAATAAGAATGTTTTTGTATCTACAAATGGTTTAAAGAAATGTGTCTTAATGGCCAGGCAGATTAAAGCACCTCCTTAGGCAGATGCAAGGACTGGGGTTTGATCTCTTGAGTGCTATGCCAGCCCCACCCCCAGGGTGCACTGAGATGTCAATTGAGACTGGGTATGGTAGTGCACACCTGTAATCCCAGGACTTGGGAGATTGAACAGAGGATCACTGGTAGTCTGACCTGTGTAGTGGGACCCTGTTGACCTTGTACTAAATACAGAGAGAGAGAGAGAGAGAGAGAGAGAGAGAGAGAGAGAGAGAGAGAAGGAAGGAAGGAAGGAAGGAAGGAAGGAAGGAAGGAAGGAAGGAAGATGTCTTCTTTCCAAGTTGACAAGGGGTAGATTGTAGTGGTTGTCATATTGTGCCACTGGGAGAAGTTTAGCAGTTTAATTAAGTGATGCAGAAGGGGGTCAGGGTCCTTACTTCATAAACATCCTTAGCCTGTGCTAGAGGAGGGCATAGAGATTGTATGAGTACTGCACCTCTGCTTTTGCTCTTGCTTCATTTTCTGTCTTCTGCTGCCTTGAAGTGTTGCCCCTGTATCAGCTGGTTAGGGACTGAAATCTCTACAAACTGAGCTAAGTAAAACTTTCCTTCCTTCATCTTGGCTATTGGGTATTTTATCTCTGAAATGAGAGAAAAGTTACCTAAACTCTGATCAAAACAAAGTCTCAATGTTTTATATAATCTTCCCTTTTGTGATCCATTAAGGAGACATCCAGGGTGTGTGTGTGTGTGTGTGTGTGTGTGTGTGTGTGTGTGTGTGTGAAGGTGGGAAAGCTCTTCATAATGAAAGGCAAGTGATAATTTTCAGTGTCTTGAGGACCAACACAACCAACATGTCTACCCTTAGTATGTTGGGGTAAAACATCAGATCAATAGCAAACACAGTACTAAGGTAAATTACTTCTCAAGGGCTGACCAGATAGCTTAATGGACTAAAATGCCTGCTTACGCAGATGCAGGGACCAGGTATGATCCTTGGCATGCCGTGCTGAACCTGCTCCCGGCATGCTGAAATGACTGGGCATGGTGGCGCACACCTGTGATCTCAACACTTGATAGGCTGAAAACTGGAGGATCACTGTGAGTCCAATCTGTAGTGAGACCCTGTACACCCTGTACTACATACATTTTTAAGGAAATTACTTCTCAATGTTTAAAGTAAAATAAATCTAAACACGTCAGGCAAAGAAAAAATATCATGTCTTAGTATCTTAGTGTTATATGTTAATTTAAATAAGTAGAAATAGGAATTGTTAAAAGATTTCACAAGGAGAAATGTTACCAAAAAAAAATGTAACTATTGGAAATAGTTTGCCTATGTGTTTATTGCACAAATATCTGGCCTAGCTAAGGACATAGGCACCCTCTCCTCCTCAAATCAACAAAACACACATCTTGTCCAACATGTGATCCACATCTTTAGCCAGTCTTTATATAATAATAAAATTCCTTCATAGCTAAGAATTGTCACATGGATAAAAACTGTTTATAACACTAATATTGTGATCTGGTCCATAGAAGGTCTAATTTTAACAGCATTTTCTGAAGAGAATAGAATCAACATATTATCTCCTCTCTTTCCTTGACCTATTTTAGCATATTGTGACCCACTTAATATTTTTCTTCCTTTGCATTCTCCCTCCTGCATGTTATGCAGAGATGCTGAGATGGCAAAAGTAAACCAAATTTGTCTTCCAGCCTCCTCCCTAAAGATGGTGTAGAAACGTGACTGTACTCACTGATCACGCCTCTCCCATACACAGCCTGGCCTACACAAGGCACTCACCTCACAGAAACATTCATGAGACTCAGAAAGACTCAGAAAATGATCTTACTTACTCAAAGCTCACTATCTTTCTTAGCATTTTTCCATGTCTTTATCCCGCCAGTCCCAGCCTAATCAGTGTCTTTCACTAGGGCACTGCGCGAGCAATGGAGCTCTGTTGAACCCCATCTCAGCCTTGATGGAGCCAGTAGCTAGCTCTAGGAGATTGCCTGCTCTGGTGTTGTTATGCTCAGTGAGGTTCAGGCTAAGTGCCTGGCTGTGAAAGCTAGTAGATGGCAGAACTGAGGCCAGAGTCAGGCTCTATGACTCTGCTGTCAGCACATTTTTTTGGTAATACTATTATTTCCTCTTTGGAAATATCTTTCTTTTTCATCTCAGCAATCTGTGCAGGCAGAACGGCTGATGAATGTGATAAGACAATCTACTCAAATGTGGGCAGTCATTTACAAGACATCTTCCAAAGAGAACAAGCCTCTCTTTGCTCTTTATTTTTCTTTGGCCTCATAAAGTGTGACTTGCGGTCCAGCTATACTGGTATCATTTAGGACCTCCTTAGAAGGGAAAAAGATATATTTATGCATATACGCAGAATAGTTTGGATACTTATACTGCTGATTTCTGTTGGTCTACTGAAAGGAAAAGTTAGTTCTTAATATTTTTATTCTTTTTAATTTCTTATAACTTTCATTTTGTTGTTGTTCTTTTTTTTAAACCAATTTTGCACATTTGTATCTGGTAACCTAAACAACTAATTTGAAGATAACATCATGCAATACAGAAACTATTGTTGGATTTCTATTACTTTGTTTAATGAAATTTTATATTGTTTCTAATTTTTTTTACTATTCTGTATTAAAAAGAGAGAGAGACCATCAGAACCCACCAAACTAAATGAATCAGAGTCTACATTTCTATGTGACTTGTACACATATATACTCCTTAACCTTTCAGAAACACAAGCCCAAGTGCCAAGCAAATAGCTCAGTATATTAAAGTGCCTGCAACCAGGTGCAGGTTCTGGGGTTTGATCCTAGGCCTGCTGTGCCAGCCCCGCCCCCGGGGCATACTGAAATGGCAACTGAGACTGGGCATGGTTGTGCACTCCTGTAATCCCAGCTCTTTGGAGGCTGTAAATAGGCAAATCACTACGAGTCTGATCTAGTAGTGAGACACTGAATTTCCTGTATTTTGTATTCCCTAAAATTAAAAAAGAAAGAAAGGAAGGAAGAAAAGAAACAGAAGTCCAAAACTTCATTATAAAGGAAGTCGCCAACTAATAAATGCATTGGGTCCACTGGTTCTGACGGCCACTCATTTCAGGAAAAGGCATCTCCATGGATTACTGTTCTCTAGTCCTAAAACTTTTCCTGTTGCTGAATTTTCATTTAGCATGTAATTATGATAGAGTTAATGCTATTGTGAGAAAGCTAAATATTTATATCATGCTGATATCAGAAGAAATAAATATAAGACCTATCATATTTAGAGGGGGGAAATGTGGAATTTGTAAGAACTACTTGAGAGAAAGAGCCCTGAGACCAACTGCCATTGCTTTCATGTATAACAAAGGCAGGGGGAGAGTCCTCTGAATCTTTAATACACCAGCTGCTAGGTTATAAGAGTTTCCATTGCCTGCCCCACTCAACGAGAGCTGCCAGAGTGGGCATATGCATACACTATGCACTAAAACTGTTGATACTGGGGCTCTTCTGGGTGACCTGAGCATTCATATTTTGTCTTCTCACACAGATTTTCTGATAGCTGCTGTTGCAAATTTATCACCATATCTGAAGTATCAAATTGTGTTGATTCTCTTATTGCTTTTCCAATAATGATCTTCTCATTTGTTTCTTACGTCAAATAGAATTTACCTCTGAA
>NW_004524579.1:19002890-19011863 GCF_000260255.1 Octodon degus | reverse complement strand
CTAAGACAGTACTGTCTTTCATAGTATCCAGATCTGAAACTCTGATATGATCTCAATGTCTTTATCCATCTTTAAAAGCCTTCTGTAACTAACTATTGTTCACTCTTCCTCTATGATCACCACCATTCCCGAATTCTTTCCTTGATACATGTTAGTTTCCCCTGGAAATATATTCTAAATTGAGATTTAATTGATAAGTGCTCCAAGAAGCAATGACTGTGAAAAAAAAAATGAGGGAAACAGGATCAAGCATAAAGCAGTAGAATCATGATGTATGTTGAACAGAAATTGCAGTGAAATCCAAGAAAGCTCTGAAGTTGAAATAGCATAATTGAGACTGAACTGAGGAAAGGGTAAGTGTTTCCAGAAATAATTGGCCTATAGGCCAGCAGAACCATGAAGAACTGCCTTGATTGTCAGTGGAACCATTCAACAGACTTAAAGCTTGGATGGAATGAAAAGGGAAAGAGTCAGTTTGGGTTCCCAAGCCCGAATGTTCTGCAAGAGGTATGCCATCAGCTGTTGCCATCACATGGACCTAGATCTCAGCTTCTTCAGGATTCTGCTGCAAGTTCATACCAGTGACCCTCTGGGGAGCTTCTAGGTCTTCAGCTCCAGACTCACACTCCATCGCTGGTCACTCCTGTTTTGAAGCATCCAGCCTATTAGGCTGATCACTACTGGATTCTCTGGCTTTTCAGCATGCAGACATTGTAGACTATCCAACCACCTATGATCCTATAAAGTAATCTAATAAGCTCACTTTATAATTGTTGATTCTGTTCCTATAGAATACCCTAATAAGGACCTGTCTATGAGTGAGCAGGAGCCATCAGGAGCCAGGAAACAAGTATCTTGTTCTGTAAAGTATCTTGTTGCTGTAAAAAGAAATAGAAGCTTAGCAGTGTGAGTGCCTGCCTGGCAAGTGTGAGCTCCTGAGATCAATCCCTGGTACAAAAAGAAAAATAAATCAAAGAAAGAAAAAAAGAAATGGAGTCACCATGTTGTTTACTGCTTGCCCTGTACTTGCAAACATTTCAACCATTTTTTTAAAAACCTACAATGAGCAACAAATATCTTTAAATGAAATAGATTCTGCTTTTTCATTTAAAAATGTAGATTTTCTACCAGTTTTGGGAAACTAATGTTATTAACCTACTCTCCAGAATACCAGTTACATTATTTCCACAATTAAGTAAATGGTACAGAGAAAATTTAGCTTCAGGGTCTGTGACTGAGTGGCAGACGTACTTTCCAGGAGCTTTCCACTGGTCAAGTGTCACCGAAACAATTTCTGAGCCAGCCTACCCTCATTAGTTCTGTGAGCTCTTGGTTACAAATTTATAAGAGGCCTGGGCCAGAGAGCCAGAGAGCACGTTCAGTGCCCATCCTACTGGCACTCCACTTCCCACTGGGAACATTAGGAGCCTGCCCATCAACCAAAATAAACAGCTCCTCTCATGAATAGACCCAATAAAGGCCCTATAAATCATAGCTGTCAAAAATGTCAGTTGCATTGCAGAAGACAGAAATCAATCCAAAATTCATTAGTTTGCCTGACAAGAGCTTAATCTCATATTGTTTAATACCAATGGTGGCACCTCAGGTAAAACAGGAAGCTGCAAAAGATCATCTTGGATTCCTTTGACAGGGCCATTCACTGTTTATGGCTTAATCTGGCCTTTAGACCATCCCCAGTCTGTGCCCAGAAACCCTTGCCCCTGCTTAGGGGCAACTTGCCTGTGCTACGCGTGGGAATCACTCTCATGCTGTCATCATGTTTCACAACCATTAGTGTTCTGCTTGGGTGATTTGCAGCATTTCACATGAAGAGGACACAGAGGTGGCAGCACAGCTAAAGCACCCTGTGCATAGAGCGAGCCAAGGTTTAAACATAGCTGCACCGTCATCAGAAACATTCCTGGTGTGCAAAGCTTAGCAGCAATGCTCGCTATCCCCACCCCTTCCCATCAGCCCTGATGTGACAGCTCTTTTGTGACTGCATTTCTCCTTTGAGGCTGCACTGAGAGTTCATTTTAATCAGATTTCAGCTACATGGGAGTATTCACTATTAGCGGTGATGAGAGACACGGAGGAGGGCCAAGAGAGGCAGGGGAGTTGGAAGATAGATGGGCTGTGACATTAGACAGGTGACAGCATCGTGTGCACAGGAAAAATGTCAAACCCTTTATGTAGGTCGTAAAGGAGCTTCACACACTCAAAAAGTACTCTGGTCTTTTAGGTATTTTGATAGTCTCCTAACGTCTCCCAAACTATCTATACAGTTTGATTTTTCATCCTCGATCTCACTGGAAAGTCCTGGCCTCGGCACTGACTGTCAAATGCCTTCTTGAGCATAAGTTCCTCTGCAAACCGTATTTCTGCTCCTTGAAACATATTCCATTAGTGTTCTTCCAGGGTTCACAGAGTCTGTGTACTCAATAACATTGAATGCTGCTTTTTACTATAACCAGCTTTGCAGAAACAAAGAGCTGCATTCCTAAAGACTGTGTTAAAACCAAAGTTGCTGAATTCATTATTCACTGTGAAAAAAAGGCAAAAATTTCTATTTTCCAAATATAGTATTATCAGTATGATGCAAGAGGTGAAAGGTTTATATATCAGTCTGCTCCTTACTCTTCCTGTACCAATGATTGGCAAACAATTAAATATGGTGAGACATGACAATTTCTTTTTGCACAAAAAGCAAAACAACCTGGATAGTCCACTGAAAAGCCCAACCAGAGGGCCAGCAAGATAGCTCAATGGACAAAGCACCTGCTTAGGCAAGCACAGGGAAAAGGGTTCAATCCCCAGCACCACATGCCATGCTGGCCCCTCCCCGGGCATGCTGAGCTGGCCAATGATATTGGGCGTGGTGGTGCACACTTCTAATCTCAGCCGTGGGAGGGCTGAAAACAGGAGGATCACTATGAATCCAAGGTGAGATCTTGTACCAAATGCATCAAAAAAAAAAAAAGTCCAGCTAGAGTAATATTTGTACAGGAGTTTTGACCACTACTGGGTCATCTAATAAATACAAAACATAATTGGTTGGACATTTCTAGAGGAAGCCGAAGGTCACCACATGAGTGAGACCTTCCGCCACACTCTCAGGACCCCTCCAGACCCAGCCCAAGCAAAGACTCTGCAAGTGTGTGAGAGAGCTTCTGCACTCTCCTGAGACCCCTGGAATGCTCCAGACCCAGCCCAGGCCTGCAATACAGGCATGGGGTTAAACTCTGTAGTTGAAATCCCTGCAGAGAGATTAGGGGCCAGAACCACCCAACTAATCCAGGAGCAGAACATCTTCCCAGAGGGGCACAACAGGTTCATTTCTAAGGGCAGAAGCAGGAAGTGGCTGAGCAGAGCAGCCAGACCCAAGCCAGGCACAACGGGATGAATTCAAACTTAGTAGATCTGCACCTGAATTTCAGTAGGTCCTAAGGTTATAACTGCACCAAAGATCTCCACCAAAGGTCAGAGGACAGTTCCATATAAAATGACAAAGAGAAGGACCTAAATGCAATATCAGGCCCTGAGGCTACCCAGAAAAAGTGCAGAGGACACTAGCACAGAAGCAATTGAGAATCACACAGCTGAAATGTCTGAATCAATAGCATCTGAAGTAAAGAAACAACTGCAGAAAGGTATAAAGGATAAGAAATATCCACTGAAATAAAAAAAAGAAAACTCTGAATTAATAACATCTGAAGTAAAGAATCAAATGCACAAACATATAGAGGAAATCAGACCAGAAATAATCTCTGAAGTAAAAGAATTAATAACTGGTTCTAAAGAAGACAGTGATGAAAAAATAGAGGAGATTAGAAAAGTGACAGATTCCATGAATGAGCAATACAGGAATGAAATAGATCCCATGAATCAGAGTCAAAGAGATACAGAGGAATGTAAAATCTCAATCACAAGCTTGCAAAAACATTTAAGTGAAAGTGAAGATAGAGTTTCAGATCTTGAAGACACTGTCACAGCTAGTGAAAAGGTAAGAAAGGATCTCTTAAAAAACAATTAGGATGCAAGAAAAAGTAACTCATCACCTGACAGACGATGCAATGCTAAACAATGTGAGACAAATAGGCATGAATGAGAAAGAAGGAGTCAATACAAATGACATTAAAAAAATATGGGCAGAAGTGATAGCAGAAAACTTCCCAAATATGAAGAAATAATCTGACATTAACATAAGCAAAACATACAGAACTCCAAATAACTTCAACCCAATTAAAAACACACCGAGACATATGATAGTCAAGATCACAGAAATCCAGCACAAGAACAATATACTGAAAGACCGTAGAGAAAAGGAACAGATCACACTTAAAGGAAAACACATCAGAATAACAGCAGACTTCTCTTCACAAACCATGAAGGCAAGATGAGCATGGAGCAGAGTACATCAAGTCTTCTATGAAAACAAATTCCAGCCCAGAATACTATATCCTGCAAAAATCTCTTTCAAGTTTTATGAAATGAAGTACTTCCATGACGAAGAACAACTAAAGAATTTCATGATGACAAAGCCAACTATACACAGACTATTAAAAGATGTTCTAGAGAGGGACCAAAATGATCATAACTCCATGAACAAGAACAGAAGGAACCCACTAAATGTGGCAAACAATTAAACACAAGGGAAAAAGGAGTAAACACCAGCATGTAAATAACATGTTGATCATAAATCAATGCATATTATTTATAACCATCAATGTAAATAGACTTCATTCATCAGTTAAGATAAATTGACTGGCAAAGTGGATTATGAAACAAAATCCAACAATACACTGTATATAAGAAAAACACTTAACTCATAAATAAATTCATAGGCTGAAAGTCAAAGGACGGAAAACAATACTACATGCACCAGTACCTCTGAAAAAAGCAAGGGTAGCAATCCTGTTCTCAGACAGTCTCAAATTCAAACCAAGAATGATCAAATGAAATAAAGAAGGCCACTATATACTGGTCAGGGGAAAAATTCAAGAGGAAGAGGTAACACTCATAAATATGTATGCACCAAACATGGGAGCACCCAATTATATAAGACAAATCTTAATAGACATGAAAAATCTAATATCCAATACCACAATCTTAACAGGAGACCTTAAAACACCCTTGTCACTAAAAGATAGATCAAGCAAACAAAAATTAGCAAAGAATACCAGAACTGAACCAGAGCTTCGAACAAATGGATTTAGTGGACATATAGGAGTGTTCCACCCAATCACAGCTGAATGCACATTTTTTTTCAGCTGCACATGGGTCATTTTCTAAAATAGACCATATACTAATCTATAGGTCATGTTTAAGTATATGCAAGAAAACAAATTATGCCATCATATTATCTGATCACAGTGCAATGAAGCTGGAAAGAAATAATAAAAGACACCAGAAAAATCCTATAAATACATGGAAATTAAACAACACCCTACTCAGCAACCAACGAGTCGCAGATGAAATTAAACAAGAAATTCAACAATATCTACAATTCGATGAAAATTCAAGCACAACTTATTGGAATTTATGAGATGTGAAGAAAGCAGTTCTCATAAGGAAATTTATAGTTGTAAGCTCACACAATAGGAAAACAATAGGAACAAATAAACACCCTAATGTTGCACCTCCAACATCAAGAAAAGGAAGAGCAAACCAAATTCAAAACCTGAAGATGTTAAGAAATCAAAAAGATTAAAGCAGAAATTAATTCAATTGAAATGAAGAAAACAGTTCAAAGAATTAATGAATAAAATACTGGTTCTTTGAACGATTAAACAAAATTGATAGGCCCCTAGCTGACCTCATCAAAAAGAGAAAAGAAAAAATTCAAGTACAAGCAATAAGGAATGAAAAGGGTGTAACTACCACACCCCCAGTGGAAATTCAGAAGATTGTCAATAGCTACTTTGAGAACCTTTACTCTCACACAGTAGAACACACAGAAGAAATGGACAGATTCCTAGAAAGGCACAAATTACCAAAATTAAATCAAGAAGATATAGCAACTCTCAATAACCCAATAACAGTCAATGAAATATGAAATGTAATGAAAAAAACAACTGACAAAGAAAAGTTCAGATCCTCATGGATTCACAGCTAAATTCTATAAGAAATTTAAGGAAGATATAATCCCCTCAGGATTTATCCTGAGATTCTGTACCTCAGATTGTAGAACCTTTGTCAGTGTCAGCCATGTGGATGAGTCACAGCTATGGCTTGGCCAATGTGCACTCTGTGAAAGCCTGAGAGAATGTTTTCTCCCCATGTGACTCTCCTTAGGTGCACTCTACATCATCAATCACTTTCCTCTTTGGCTCCATAATCTCCTTGATCATAGAAAGAGTTTCTGATTTGAATTAAGGCTATGGACATCCCCAGGGCTCACTGAGATGTCGACTGAGACTGGGTGTGGTGGCATGTGCCTGTAATCCCAGCGCTTGGAAGGCTGAAAACTGGAGAATCACTATGAGTCCAATCTGTGTAGTGAGACTTTGTAGGCCCTGTACTAAATACAAAAATAAATAAATAAATAAATAAATAAAGGCTATGAATCAATGTGATATTTGTTTGCCTATTTTGAGAAAAGTTGTCTGTGCAATTAAAGCTTTTGAAATATAAGTTCATTAAATATTTTTAATCATTCAATATCTTTAATTCAAAAACTTTATTTTATTCAATTCAATGGGATAAAAAAATTGTTAGCTTGACTAAAGCGTTTGAAAAGTTTTCCATATAGTACTGCAGTCACAAAATGGAGTAATTTTAAAATTGAAAGATATGAGCAGAACTAAAATTGAAAGAACTCACATTAATTGTATGGATTGTGACATATTGCCTATGTAATAGTCATCAATGTTGGTGAAGTTGGACATTTTTATGTGCAGGTATTCGCATTCATTGTAAGGGCCACAACTCTGAAGGGAACTACTGTCTAAACATCTTTATCAAACTAGGTGGTCAGAAGGTTTTAAGAATACCTTATCAGAGGCTTTGATATTCTGTAGTAGAAGTGCGTACAATAGGTAAAAGAGAGGATGTCAAGGTGTACACTGACTAAGATCCATGGACATCTAACCAGGAAGGTCCCTCCTCACAAAAAGTCATCCACATGTACCCCACCCATACAAACATAATTTTAACACCTAGGTCTTCCTTTGGGGAAAAAAAAAATGAAAAACTGAAAGTTTAACTATGATTCATTTCCTGTTTGAGTTACATTAATAAAATCTTTAAAATTTTAGTAGTCTTTAAAATATATAGGCAATATTATGATAGGCTACATTCATTTTCTGTTACTGCTGTAATAAGTGATTCAAGTTTGGCAATTTAGAACAATACTCATCTATTATCATAAAATTTACACGAGGCTTAGCTCATCTATTGATTTCACAGAGCTAAACTGTGGTGTAGGGCTTCCTCCCTTCCTGCAGGCCCTATGAACAAATATTCTTTTGGCTCATTGAGGTTGTTTGTAAAATTCCATGCAATGGTAGATCTACTCCCCAACCCATTTCCTGGTTGACTGTTCACTGTTAGTTCCAAACACTCAGATATTTCCTGCATTCTTAGACTCATGAAACTCTTCTATCTTCAAAGTGAGGAGCATGAGTCCTTGTTCTTTCCTGCTTTTGTTTTCTTCATTCTCTTTCGGTCAAAACTCTATGACTTTTGCAGCATGCCCTCAGCTGGAGAAGATGTTTCATTTTTAGGGACACGCATGCTCTCTTTGTTCTGATAACTCAGAACAACTCCCCTTCTTAATGCTGATTCATAACTTAACCATACCTTTAGTGTCCTTTCACAGTCACCCACCTAGATTAGGGCTTAGTAACTAGGAGATGGGAACTCTAGGCTTCTCTCTTTGGGATTCTGTCTAAACAGCTAAGGAAGATAGGATATAGAATCATCAGTTTCTTGTACTTATCTGATGAGATGATAGCAAAATATTTAGGAAGGAATCTACGGGCCTGGTGTAAACATGGAGAAGAAAAATAAACTCAGCTTAGAAGTTTGAAAAGATAATTTTAACCCACTGGTTTTCTAGAAATACATGAATATTATTAAGGTACCATAAGGATTTACTTTCTTTCTACTAAATTATTTTCCTAATAAGATGAAATGTATTTCTAGAATTCTTTGGTTTTATCCTGTTTTCTTCATGCCATGGAAAACAAAGATATCTAAGTAATGAAAATAAACTGTCAGAAAGTCCCTTACTTTTCTGTCCCCACTGTATTAGTTGGTTTTCCTTGCCATCATGAAATGTAGGAGGCAGCATGCCCTATCTATAGAAAAGAGCCTATTTTGCCTCACAATTCTCAAGGCTATAAAGCTGCTGGATCTCATCTAAAGATAGCCATTTGGCTGACAGAGTCCAAAGGCAATGTAGGGCGTCTTACACCAGGAGACGGGAATGTGTGGATCTGCCTATGTGGGTGCCTTCTCCTTTCTCATAAAGCTAGCTCCGCTCTAGTGAACTGATCTAACCCTACTCACTTCCCAATGACCCTTCTCTAAACACCGTGCTCATTTTTGTCTGTGTCCTCTTAGTACCATGCAGTTTGGATTGAATTTCAGCACGTGAAATGGGGAACACTCAGGTAGTACTAAAACCATAGCCCTCACTTTCCCTTTCTTGATACAATCTCATATCCGATGTAAAATTTGAGAACTTGTGTTTAGAAGGAACAGTGGTGTCACTGAATGCAGTCCTCCCCTCCCATGCGCTGTGGAGTAATGGAGAAGCACCCAACATGAGAGCCTTGACTGGTGGTCTTGTATCTCAACACTTGATAGAAGAAAAACTCCTTGCTTCATCAGCCAGTAGCCTACGAGATTCTCCATAATATGATAATCTTTCAAAGATTATTGGCTCTTAAGTCTCATCATTTAATTTCCAGGCCAAACACCTAAAATTCCTTGTTTCCTTCAGATGTTATTTTTCCTGGACCTACTCCA
>NW_004524579.1:18988587-18994995 GCF_000260255.1 Octodon degus | reverse complement strand
ATCTGAGGTACAGGATCTCAGGATAAATCCTGAGGGGATTTCACTGACCTTCTCAGACCCAAAAGCTACAACTCTTTTTGCATAGGTCCTGCTTTACCTTGGTTTTAACCATCCAGCAGAAAAGTATAAAAATGAAGAAGTAAAGCCATGGTATTATGTTGAGCTATAGGGGACTCAGGTCACCAATTTCTGACATTGCCAATGAAGCAGAAGACCCAATACTATTATTCGTTACTGAACTCTTTTAGAATATTTTTCTGAGTTTACACACTTATAATATTCAAATAACGGAACTTAACCAAAAAAAGGGATACAGACGAATGTCCATTTTGTATCTGTGTATTCAAAATTGTTAGGATAGATATATAGTTACATTCTCTTAATGAATAGAGTGATTTGTTCTAATGGTGTTTGTAAATAAATTATCATGTCCGCATCTTGTACAGCAATTAACCACTAGCAAGAATGTATGCAGTGTGTTAATTATTGAAACTGTCCTATCAATTTGATTTAAAACTTACTCATTGCTAATTGTTTATCAATAAAATTATGGGAAAGAAAGAAAAACTTATTAGTAGTACAATCATCTCTGCTATCCTGTTTACATACTTACATGCAGCACAATTTGTCATAGCTATATCTTGGAAACAACCCAAATACCCATCACCTTAGGAATGGATAAAAAAGATGTAGTATTTTTATACAGTGGAGTTTTACTCAGCTATAAAGAAGTTTGAGGCTTTAATAGGTCAACGGATGCAACTAGAGTCTACACTTACAAGTGAAGTCAGACACACACATGTAGACATCATATTGCCACCCTAGTATAATAATCTGAAAGAAAAAATAAAATGTGAAAAGTATAATAGGTATAGTAAAATGGAAAGAAACTGATCATATGGAATAGGCAATAACTTCTTCATGGCAATATTTTTTTAATAATTTTATTGCTATCAATAAAATTATGGGAAAAAAGAAATAAATGAGATACATAAACTTAAAAAGTAAAAATAAAAAATAAAACCACTAATCTGCCCTAAGAGGCACACACATTTCAACAGTGATTTCTGAAGACAGTACTTCATTAAGCTCTAATACTGATGGCTGGTGGAATTTAAGGTAGAACACCACCCTGGTGAAAGAAGATTGAGGTGTGCAGCCATATATAAGGCTACCTATTCATAAAGCCAGCCTATTACCAAAGGCTCTACAGTATTGCACTTAACCATATGCAATACTAAAAGCAGAGTCACACAAATTGGTGGGAAACGTTCATATATTCCAACTTAACAAATACATAATTATATGCCTAAAATGTTTTACACAAGGTGAATGATTCGTTTGTATCAGCCACTGTGCTAATAAATTTAATCTTCACAAAAAATAATAATAATTTTATTGAGAAACAAATATCAGTGAGACAGTTTCACAACACATAACTGGCACATTTTCAATAATTAATACATTGCATATTGTTGTCTTAGTGGTTATTCATTGTACAAAATGCAGAGATGATATCCTGTCTCAAACACTATTATAGCAAACCTCTCTATTCATTGAATTAAGAGCATGGAACTGTATATCTATCCTAACCATTTTGAGTATACAGGTACAAAATGGTTGTTCACTTCTATCCCAATTTTGGTTAGTTTTGTCAGAGATGGTCATTCCGTTGTCATTTAAATATTCAGAAGAATCTCCCAATATAGTCCAGTAGTCTGTAATAGTAGTGAGTTTTCTTTAAGATTGACAATGTCAGAAGTTGTTGACTTGAGCTTTGTACAGCTCAGCATATTAATGTGGCTTTACTTTTTATACTTTGTTTTATACTTTTCTTCTGGAAGGTTAAGACCAAGATAAAGTAAGACATATATAACAACAAATGCAACTTTTTTATCAGATAAGATCAGTCAAATCCCCTTAGGATTTACCCTAAAACCCTATACCATAGTTTGTAGATCCTTTGTCAGTGTTAGCCATGTGGATGAGTCATGGCCATGGTTTGACCAATTTGCTCTCTGTGAAAGTCTGAGAGAATATTTTCTCTCTATGTGACTCTCCTTAGGCACATTCTACATCCTTGATCACATTACTCTGTGGCCCCATAATCAAGGAGATAATCTCCTTGATCAGAAAATTTGGGACACAACTGAGTTACATAATGTTACAGTGTAGGTTCTCCTATGTCCTGAGTCCTCACTGACATTGAAAGGCTAGAGTCAAAATGTTGGCTGTCCTTGCAGCCCTTCTTTTTCTCTGTTTTTTGGTCTGTACACTTAGGTTGTTAACCCTCCAGAAGAGAAGCTTATTATTACTCTATAACATATGCAGTTGGGGTTAACCTAACTTTCTGTCCGAATATCAAACATCTTAGGCATAACATGGAACAGGTATTTTCTATCAAGTATTGATATATTCAACTTTAAGTCCCTGCAGAATATGAAGACAAAAATTTTAAATAATTTTAACAAATATTTGAAAAAATATGAATAAACAGTTACATAATTTTACACAGAAATTAAGAAATATAATTTTCATGGCAATATTAATACATGAAGTAATTGGAAGCATCAAAGAAAGATGATGTGACTAAAAATCTTTGCCCAGTCCATGGCACTTACATCTCAGCAATTTCTATTATTTATTATCATTATTATTAGTTGCAGGATAATTATTGGATGATACAACCTTGGGTAGATTTTCGATTTCCTTGCATAATAGTTCTTTGCATACATAACTAAGAGTATAGAGAATCTCAGGCCTCTCAGAGGGTATTTTGAGCTGAAGTTCTAGAAAGACTTCATGTCTTATCAAAGAAGGTTTGGCTGTAAGGAGGTTGATGAAGTAGAATGTGCTATGATGAAATTCACTTGAGAACTTCTCTCATGTTCTTCCAAGCACAGAGAGGCTATTACTACTATGTAATATTTCATAGTAATTCATGTTTCTATATAGTTTTTTTGTCTTATATTTTGCTCATGATTTCTGTGTTTTTTGGATCTTTCAGTCTAGTTTTAATACAGTAACATACACTTTATTCACAAATGTCCCCTATGAATGAACTCTTGCATATCTTAATGGAATTAATATGATATTCTGAGATAGGATCCAACCCTGACCATTGTGATTTGCATTTAGATGTCCTTCCAAAGCCTCATGATGTCATGAGGCTGTGCTTTTCAGAAATGGATGATTCTAGAGTTTATGATTCATTCATAGTTCAATCCTGGTATGAAAGGTGTGAGTACTACCCCTTCCTAGGGCAGGTAGTCTGCATACAATATAAGGGACAGAAAGTCTTGTTCTGCAGTTGTTGATTATGCTGTCTCCCACCACCACAAAACATTGTTCCTCTGCCATGCCACTCTGCCTTAAAGCCAACCAATTATGGACTGAAACCTTTGCAAACCGTAAGCTAAATATTCTTTCTTCCTTTAACTATGTGTGTTGGGTATTTTATCTAAGAAAATGGAAAAGTAACCAAGACACTGACCACACATTTACTGAAGATGTAGAATTAGAATCCTATAGCACGTTACTATCCCATGTAGAAAAACATCCTTTCTGCAAGCTAATTAGCTCTGTATAAGTGTGGATGCATGTGTAACTTGAGCCCATTTCCTCATCACATCTACCTATTTTCCTTTCTAAACATTTCTGCTGAGACCAACTCCATGAATCTCTTTCATTCCAATTCAGCCAGAACTTACCTGATTCTCCTCTCTGTCTTCATGTGCTTGATGTCTTCTGCCAAATTTCTCTATATACATGTCAGATCCACACATCTTCACAGACATACCATCATGCATTTCATGTTCCCCCATGCCTGATAAATATTGAGTACTCAATGGTAATGAATAATAAGAAACTAAGTTGAATTAAAATGGGATGCTAATTAATGTGCACTTGGCCTATTTTAATATTATACTGAGCTTGAACATCTCTCAAATAAAAGATTGAGGAAAAATTATGATTCTATAAAATCTATATCAACAAGAGGAAGATAATTATAGTTTTTTTCTTCTTTCTCTTTTATCCCTCTTTTCTTTCTCTATCAATTCCTTCATAGAAGTTTTTCTTCTCAAAGGGAGTAAAAATCAAATATTAATGCTTTCTCTGAATTGAACAGTTGGTGTTTCCAAGTACAAGGTAAACAACGGTTAAACAAAAACATTTGTCCTCAATGCTTTACCATTTATTAGTAAATTTAGAGGCAATCTATTCAGGTCTTAATAAATATTATTTATCATTCCAATGCTTTTACATCACTCTTTGGTTGTGCTTTCTTTTCTAACAGATCTTTCTTGCAAAATGTTTTCATGATCTTTATCAAAAACAACTTGCAAAGTAGTTCAACTTTTCTGCATTTCATTGAACTAATTCTTCAGTTGTCTTCCCAACTGAAGTACAGATTTTAATACTAAAAAAAAATAAACACCAATAAAAACACTCATCAGGGAAAAAATGCTTTTTCTCATCTAGAGTATATTCTCAATAAAATGTCTCTGGAAATGTTTCTCTATCTCCCCTCAAGAGCCTGAGGTGAGGAAGTCTGAGACGCTAGCAGGCAGAGTGCTGCACCATTGGTAGCAGAACTTGCCTCTTCCCTATGATCTGATAGTAAGTGTGGAGGCTTTTAGTACAGGTTACCTGGGAACAGCACCTTGTGGAGACAGATCGAACAGCACATCTTTTAGTTTGCACAATGCAACAGGAGACTCCCATGACTCTCACTTGAGCATATTATCAATTCAATCTGAGATGGAGTCCATCATTTTCACATACGAGGCAATAGCCTCTAGCTTTATTTTACAGTGTGCCCTCAAGAGCAGAATTTGGCATCCAAATACTTTACAAAGTTACTCAATACTGTTAGACAACCAAACAGAAGCAATGGGAGAGAAAATCCATATGCTTGACAGCAGATAAAAGGTGGGTAACTCCAAACTAGATTTTAGCACACGTGTATGGCTTCAGATAGTGCAAGCTTTCTGAGAGTCATACAAAATTCTAAAGTAAAGAAATATTTACTTCTCCTTTTCAACACTTTCTCATTATTGCACACTGCCTTCCCCACTGCAGAGCATCCACTCTTTGGTTTTGCTTTCTTTTTAAACAGATCTTTCTTGCAAAAATGAACTGATGAACATTTTCCCATTGAGGTCAAACAACTGCTTTCCATACCTATTTAGGATGCTTCTTTCACAATGTTCTGAGGAGACAGCACACTTCCAGGAAAGAAATAATTAATGCAGGAATTCCAGATAGACCTGTAAGAGAGATTCTGATAGTAAGCTCTCTCTCTAGAATGTTAAAGTATATCACAAAGACAATTCAGTTTTTCCCTGAAATCTTGCAAACCTCATCCTTATTTTCCACAGTAAAATGTCATACAACTTAAAGAAAATTCCCAAACCATTTGAACCCTGAGATTACATTACTTTTATATTTGCAGCAACAAAATGTCTAAGCGCTGTTTCCTGCCTTGATCAGCCCAACGCAGAGCACAGGACTGGGCTACTGGTCAGAGTAATACAGAGAGGGGTCTTGCCCAATTTTCTATTGTGACTGGAGATAGAGACAGGATTGCAGATTAGTTGGAATCTATATTGACCTCTGAGGATTATCTGAATGCCATGTTTTCATTTTTAATAAAGCCCTAAAATGAACATTAAAACATTTACTCTTCTGTTTCAAGGTGGTCTCAGGGAGAAAGTCTCTGTGGAACAAGTCATTTTCACACTACAATTTAACTTTAATTTAAAAGAAAGCACACATTCTCCCTAAGGCATATGAGGAATTATCTAATATAATATTTAACGTTTAAAGAAAACCAAAAGTGTTCTTACTAAATCCAAGGCAGAGTTGCTGCTGTACCTATTGAAAACTTTGTATAACCATCTATAGAAGCCCTGAGCAAGAGGCAGAGACAGACAATAGAGCTGATTCTTTTCCTCCCACTCACTTGTCATTCTTACTGATTTCCTAAAGGGCTTAACCCAGAAAAACAAAAAGCATCTTAACATGCAACACAAATGTCTAAAACAAGATAACAAAAGAGAGAAGAGAGGGAGGAAGGAATGCAGCAGGGAAGACTTTATTATCAATAACCACCCAGTTCTATAAATTATAAACACTCAATAAAAAGTATCCAGCTTAACACAGTAAAATTAGCCACCAACAAAGGTATGACAGATCCTGGGTATCCTCAGTTGACCAAGTGAATCAGGTGAAGCTGTGAAAACCAGCCATCAGTCAGAAACTCTTCTTGCTCCAGCTACTGAGAGGTTGGCCATCCAAAATATGGTGTTAGGGGCTGGAGAGATGGCTCAGTGGTCTAAAGCACCTACTTGGAACAAGCTTAGCAAAAGCATCAGGAACCGCGGTTCAATCCCCCAGCACCACATG
>NW_004524579.1:18986198-18988487 GCF_000260255.1 Octodon degus | reverse complement strand
CAGTTGTATTTTTGTCCCTTTGTATTGAAAATCTTTCTTATTCCCTTTTTCTGAAGTAGCATATCTGCTTGGGCAGTTTCCATACACCATTATTCACTGATAAACAAAAGGTATTGTAAATATATCCAGCTAATTTCAAACAAAAATGAATGATAAAGCCACTTCAAATTGATTTCCTATGTTTCCCTTAAAATTCATTATTTTAACAGTTGTCATTTCAAATTAATCATGTGAATTAATGCTTAGATTTCTAGTTGTGAAACAGCATATAGGGAAACATAATAGAAAAAATAATTTCATCCATTGTGAGCTATTGTTTTCTTCTTTTCAAAGTATTTGAAAATACTGGCTAATTAATGACTGTACTTAATGGAATATTTTGGCCTGAAAGAAATAAGTCAAAGATCCATCTGGGATAGATCATAAGCTTTTAGAGAATACTTCTTTTTATTATTCTTTTGTTCTTTTTTTCAAATTAACTTAGCTTTATTTAAAATGCTTAAGGATTGACAATGATATTTTGTTTTGCATAAATCTGAGCAACTTTTTTAAAAAATGTATTTAGTACAGGGCCTACAGGGTCTCACTACACAAATAGGATACATAGTGATCTTCCTCTTTTCATCCTCCCAAGCACTGAGATTACAGGCTAGTGCCTCCACACCCAGTCTCAATCACTGTCTCAGTGCACAGCAGGCTTGGCTAACCCCCGGCCCCTGCATCTACCAAAGTAGGTGCTATAACCCTCTGAGCAGCTGTTTAATATGTCATAAATTTTTGGTGTTCATTTTTTATTAATACATGTATTTTATTGATGCTTCATTTATGGGTTTTCATTAAGGATTTTTTTTCTGTTGGTATTTAATGGATGAAACATAATGCCTTCTGTTACTACTCCTTCCAGGATTACTAAAAATGATTCCTCATCATTCTAAGATGGAGGAAAATGAAAGATGGAGGAAAATAGAAGAAAAACTCCTTGCTTCATCAGCCAGTAGCCTATGAGATTCTTCATAATATGATAATCTTTCAAGGATTATTGGCTCTTAAGTCTCATCATTTAATTTCCAGGCCAAACACCTAAAATTCCTTGTTTCCTTCAGATGTTATTTTTCCTGGACCTACTCCACACAGTGTTAAAAAAAAATAAGATTCCAGATAAGAACTATAGTACAAATTATCACTATGCAATAAATCATGATTCAGTTGTATTTTTGTCCCTTTGTATTGAAAATCTTTCTTATTCCCTTTTTCTGAAGTAGCATATCAGAAAAAAGCCTGTGAAACTTCATTCTAAGATGAAAGAAAGAAAGGCGTGTCCTCTTTGACAACATGTGTCTTATTCTCCTGACAACTGTGCTTTCTTCTGCCTTCATGAGAAAAACCTTTCCTTCTCCCATTTTGCTCACAAATTTTCTTTTATCTTCCACCCCAAATGATAGCTCAAGTACTCCTTCCTGAGGGACACTACTCTGCACTGGGAGTTCACAATACTGCATTTTCAAGTATGTCTCAAAACTGATGGTGGCAAATGGAACTACAGCCTGTGAAACTTCAGGCTATGAGTTTTACCAGTTCATGGTACTGCCTCTTTGTTTTGAGATAAAAAGGCACAAAAACCCAAATTTATTTGCTACATTTGTTAAACCCAAATTTATTTCTTAGATTCAAATAAATTTAGGTTTTAGTCCACTCTTTACTTTAGGCCTTAACTTATTTTTTTAAAAGAGGAAAACACAAAAACAAATAACAAGAACAAAAGATGAAAACAAAGCAACTTAGAACAATAAAAATGGTACAGAATATCAAAGCAGCAATAGAAAACTGACAATGGTTGTTACATTATTTATTGTTATCATCAGATTTGTTGCTCAGATTAGCAGATACAGGCATGTCAGATTGAACAAGCAAATAAACATTAACTCTTTCTTTCACTAAAACTTAATTTTTTCTTGCCCTTTTTATCTTTTTAAAAATATGTTTTAAGGAGAATATAAAAAACAGTCGATGAAACATTGGAGATGATACACATTTAAAAGAACAAAATGAAAGTTATTCAACTGCGGTTGTCATATTGTACCTTGTAATCCTGTGAAGTTGCATAATCAGAGATGTTAGCATACAGAATTGGTCTAACTAAAAAATTTTAAACATTAACCGTTACCTTTGAAAAACTAATTAGTAGAGACCTAGTCCTAGCCCAGGTCCGGTGAGTGTGTGTGGGAGAGCGTCCAGCTACCCTGCACCGGCGGGACCTACGACCAGTCCCAGCCCAGTCGAAGCATGGGT